>NC_033623.1:13655316-13704952 GCF_001540865.1 Ananas comosus | reverse complement strand
GGTGGGTGGGTGGGGTGGCAATGCTCAGAACTTAATGGCATGATAAATGATGACAAGAATACACATACCTCGTCTTCACTGAATCCTTGACCTTCCTTGGGTGTAAACATCATATCACCAGTTGCAAGCTCATAAGCGATGCAAGCGAAAGACCAAAGATCGGCAGAAGTTGAGTATCCAGCACCGAGAACAACCTCAGGAGCCCTATACTGCCTTGTCTGTATATGATCCGTGAATTGTTTATCAACCCAACAAGCATTTCCAAAATCCACAATCTTGCATCTCAAATCTATCCCTTCCAAGTTCCTTTCCCGCAAGGAAACTCCTGCAGTCGATGATCTTCTCTCAGAGATCCTTGATACTGCCCTTTTTGCCTTCTTCTTCAGTTTTTTCTCAATTAAATTAACCACAACTCCTCCATTAGGGTTCCCCTCAGGCCTCTCAAGAATAGGTGTAAAACCAGAACGTACTGGATCCTTTGCAGGATTGATGGTCGTAACAAGAAGAACATTCTCTGGCTTCAAATCTGAATGGATTATACCAAGTTCTCTGTGCAAGTAGTCGAGGCCCACCAAGATTGAACGGCATATGTCTCTAACCCTGTTCAGTCCAATGCCTTTATAATGGTTGTACCGTATTAACCGAAGTAGACTGTCTCCAAGAAATTCAAATACGAGGCAAATATGCTGCCCATTTGGGCCGGCATGCTTGAAGTGGTCCAGCAACTGAACTATGCATTTGGAATTTGAAGGATCTTCTTTGGTTATTGCTGAAAGAAATTCAATCTCGTGAAGAGCAGCTTGAGCAAAATCTGCTGCACTTTTCTGAATTTTAAGAGCTACAAATCTCTGCAATAGGTCAAATTTTAGGTCAGAGAACAGCAGAGTTATATCACAGTACTGCACCAAGACATTTGCATTGATGACAAAAACAGAGCTAAAGTCCTACAAAGGCTAGACGTTAACCAAAACTTCATTATAGCTAGTTTGTTGTAAAGGAAATGGGCTACTGAAGTTCCTTGACGAAATAACTTTCGATGGTTCTGTTTTTTTTTCAATAATAATATATGTAGGTTGCTCAAATTATTAAACTGTCAAAATAATGTAATCTCCGAATCTGCCAAGCACATGTCTGATTCGGTTGCATATTAATGCCATCCTAAGACAATCCACTTTGATCCAATTATTCAGTAAGGGCAGATGTAGCACAAATTCCAAATTGATCTAGCAATACCAAAAAGAAATTTGAGGTTCTCTAAATAAGCCGCACAGTGAAAATAAAATTCAAATTATAAAGTTGAAACTAGTAAGCACTTCACCCATAAGAAGTTTCCACATAGTAAAATTTATATCTAAGCACCACATGAAGGCCCCAAAATATGTTGTAGTAAGCGATTAGAAAATCATACTCATCCTCAGTAGGTCCTAAGAAAAACTAAGCTGATTTAACCAAGAGTTTCACACAACGTCAGGCATCCAGACCCAGCAATCATAAGCAACATCTTTAGAAAGTCAATGGAGTAAATAGACTCGGCAGAAAGTTCTCCAAACCAGTATTCAATAAGTTGATTTCTCCACGATTCATTTATATCCTGGATAATGTATATTAATTTGCCATCACCAATTGTTTTCATATGCCCTATCTGATCTTAGAAAGAGATTGGATTTAATAAGCAGTGCCGGGGTGACTGGGATGAGTTAACTCCTAACTGTCAATAGTACGCCAAACATTTTATGAATACAAGGAATTTAATGCTCCAAAAAAATTTCTATTTGGATCACATCCGATAACACCAAGCAGTTCACCGCAAGGCTTTGATTGGAATCTAGAGCATGCTACATATACAAGATATCTGTAGCACCAAGGCTACCTTGGGTACTTGAATAATTAATAGTGGTCCAATTTAGAAGGTGTGTATCATTTTTGCGCCCCACAGAAAAGCTCTAATCTATCTTCCAAAACCAATTCATGCCTGATCAATAATGCATCAATCAAGAAAATATCCACCAAAAACATAGAAAGTTAGAAAAGGCGTGAGAAGATACAGATCTCTGCAAGCAAAGAAACAAAAAAGGAAACAGCAGTTATTAAAACCTTGTAAAGGCATAAAAAAGATAATAAAAAACAAGATCTACTGCAGCAGCAACAATAGCCAACCAACAAAGGTCAGCAACAATCACAGGCAATACAAGGGGCTGATAACTGTGATCCAATAACACTACATACCACCGAATGGGTCAAAAGGAATACAACGTAATTATATAACATATTATTACCCAGTCTTTTCATGATTATTTTGTGAGATCAACGCAATCCACACAACAATTAAATTGTTTATCCAATAAATCACGCATAAGCGACCACCGATTCAACAGAGTTTAATAAACGCAGGCAAAAGGATCGATCTGAGAATCCACGAGACTCCCAGATCGAAATCGAGTGAAATTAGGGTTAGAAAACAAAGAAACGGATCGTAAAGGGAGATAAACGACATGAGATCTAGGGCAAAAGAAGGGATCGTAGATCGAATACCTGGGATCTGGTGTCGTAGGCGAGCCACACGGTGGAGAAGTTGCCCCACCCGAGCT
Organism: Ananas comosus; assembly: GCF_001540865.1. Lineage (NCBI taxonomy): Eukaryota > Viridiplantae > Streptophyta > Magnoliopsida > Poales > Bromeliaceae > Ananas > Ananas comosus. Next base: position 13,702,364 of record NC_033623.1, on the reverse strand, counting down.
TCCTCTGTGCGACGTATCGCCCCCCCGCGAACTGATCCCCGACCCTCACCGCGTGGTACCCTCCCTTGCGATACGCGTCCACGCCCTCGTCCTCCTCCCCCGATCCCGACGACGACGACGAGCACGACATCGCCCTCTCTCTCTCTCTCTCCTCCCACCTCTCTCTCCTCCTCCCCCCTCTCGCTCCCTTTATATAGGCTCTCTTCGCCGAGCGTTCATCAACTCCTCTTCGATCGCTCGAGAGAGAGAGGAGACGAGGAGAAGAGGTGCATTTTCCCCTCTCTTTCTTTTGGTCCGTTGGGAATATGGAAGGGGGGGAGTAGTTAACGTGACACAATAACACGTAGGGGACCCGTTGGGTGGTGCGGTTTTTAGGTGTCGTGGAGTCGTTCCCAAGACCTGGTCTACCGGACCCACCAATTAAATCTGCGCATTGAAAAAATAGTAAAAAAATGTAAAACAAATAGAAAATTTTTCTGGGCCTATGGGCCTATCTTTATAAGAAAAATGATGGGAAATTTATGGGCTTAAACATCGACCGGCCCAAGAGAACAACAACGCTAAGAGCCTAAGACCTTGCTTTTGTATTTCGCAAATTTTAAAATATATACAGGGAGTCGAATTAGCTAGGCTGGTAGGTATATAAGCATAGGTTCATTAGGTTCTACATCATCTTACAAATTATTATTTAGATTTGCATTGCTATCGATGGACGATTAAAGTTTGGCGGGATAGCCATTTTGTAATTTTCGTATCGTTTCGAATGGGGCTCGGCTCCTTCGAAAGCCGTGCCGGATGGGCTACGGTCTCTGGACTACGGATCTCCCAAAACTCGAACCTGGCTCTCAAATTTAGTTGCGAGTTGCTGAGATGTGATCTGCAGCGCAAGTTATAAATAATAATTAGTTTCTTATGTATTATTATTATTATTTTTTTTTATTAAACTGCTGTAGCGGCATTCGATTTTTTTCTATTATTGTTGGTTTTTACAACTGCTTGATACTGACATAACGATATATTTTTATTATAATTTTCTAAAATTTTATTCAGAAATTGTAGGTTTTTATGTTTTTAGCTGAACACGCTGGGCCTGTGGTGGGTTCAATTTCAATTTGTCTGGTTCATGTTGGGTCTGGGCCTGCACTGCATGAACTCGTTTTGAGGTTCGTAGGCTTTGTTTCAGAAACTGGAGTACGATTATTGGGCCAGTTGGGAGTGGAGCGGTGTACAATTAGATTACCTACTCTCTCGGGCTGGTACAGCTAATCATATACGCTTACGTCTCATTATCTACGACTCTTCTTTCCCTTTCTCTATCATCTTGTTTATTTATTTATTGATATTCATTATTCATTTCTAAATAAGTGTTTCAGCATATGCAATCCTTCTAAAACAGGTTGCCTACTCCAAATGGCAGCGATTAAATACAACCACATTCTGCATTGACGGGAGTGGGGAATGGAAAAGGACAATACTATCTGTATACGCCAAAATAAGTATAATTTTAACACTCTTTTCATTGAAAGACTTATTTTTTTAACATTTGCCTTGTAAGATTTATATTTTTGTAGATTAAAAATCAAAAAAATTGTCTAAATCTGTACTTGAGCAGCGATGTGTAAGTAGCATTTCTCTGTTGAAAAATAGCAGGACTCGAGAATGATACTAGTAGTAGTCATCTTTGCTCCCATCTCTCTGTGCAAGAGATGTTTGTTTCAAATTTCCCTTCAACTTTATCCAATCAAAGTGGTTTCCGCCCAATCCTTTTTCAGTGCTTAAATCTTGACAATTAAATCACGTGAAAGAAACACCAACAAACTAAATTTGACACTTTAATAATTTAGAAAACATCTTATAATTAAATAATAATAGCAGAACAAAATTTCGATTCATAATGCAGGCGAAGTTATAATCGGCTGAGATTAGATTCTTCTCAGTTTGGGCCGTAAATGACATTATTAGAGTGAAAGAAATGTTCACAATTCAACAAAACCCCATCATAATCGAATTAATTTTGTAACTAGCTTATAATTTCATGATGAACATCTTTGTAATTTGCAACATTGCAAACAGGCTTTCCCGACAAACTAAAAGAGCCACTTTACAACGAAAATCTCCAATTACAGAGAGAGAAAACACAAACTCCAAATCAGGCCATGCAAATAAACTTAAGGGAATTATTCTCGCAATAAAACACTCTTGTCCAGCCAGATAAGGCCACATGTGATAAGGCTCCCACAAAATTTGGCACCAGAAATGTCTCCATTCACTAAAAAAGAAAAAAAAAAAAGAAAAAAGAAAAAAGGTAAACAAGCCGTTTCTTCAATTAGAATTCTCGGTTCCTGAGATTTGCTCCAACTTAAAGAGACTTACTTAAATATAACTAACCATAACAAAATCCACACTTACAAAATCCCCAGAGATGAATGCATTTCGATCAAAGCATCATTAAAAGATACATATATAACAAGATAGACCTTTACCACGTTTTTTGTTTAATTTTTTTAAAACAAAGATCATCCATTTCATGCAAAAAAGAAACAAGAATAAAAATGTCATACGGGATCAAATCCCAGTCCCAGTTCTTTTTTCCATTATTGCCGAGTTCACACCAATATCTCAGAATACAAACAGGTCGAGAAAAAAAAATAATTCATCCAACTCAACTCAACTCAACGTGCGTGTGATTAATTTCTATCCATCCCCTCTATTTCAACTATGTATATATTCTGTATTAATTGAAATCGGGATGATGATGATGATGCACTCCCCTCGATCACTCCATTCTCCTCAGAGTTTACTTTACTTTACGACGGACGGCATCGGGCGAGAAGAAGAAGAAGAAGAAGAAGAAAGAGATTAGGATGAGACCTCGGGCGAGAATAAGATCTGGGAGAGCGAGGACCACGTCCCGGAGACGGCGAGGACGATGCCGAGGACGACGACGGCGACGTCGGCGGCGACCCCGGGCCAGCCCATGTCGGGGCCCAGCACCTTGAGGTGGAAGGCGGCGGGGAGCACGAAGCCGAGGACGACGCAGACGCTGCTGCCGACGAGGGAGAGGAAGTCGGCGAAGTTGGGGACGGCGACGGCGGCGGCGCTGACGGCGGCGACGAGGGCCCAGCGCAGCCACCAGCAGTAGCGGTTGCCGCAGGCCCAGCGCTCGGCGACCTCGTAGACGGGGTTCATCATGACGGGCATGGTGAAGAAGAGGTTGACGCAGAGGCCGACCTGGACGAGCACGGTGAGCCAGCCGGGGCCGAGGTTGGTGGTGATGATGTCGCGGGTGTCGTCGCCGAAGGCGAGGTAGCCGAGGGCGCCGAAGAGGCCGTACATGGCGGCGATGAAGGCCATGGAGAGGGCGAGGGCGCGGCCGAAGCGGGGCTTGTCGGCGGCCTCGGCCTCGAGGGGGAGCACCATGCCGATGCCCTCGAAGGCGTAGACGGCGACGCCGACNACATGGCGGCGATGAAGGCCATGGAGAGGGCGAGGGCGCGGCCGAAGCGGGGCTTGTCGGCGGCCTCGGCCTCGAGGGGGAGCACCATGCCGATGCCCTCGAAGGCGTAGACGGCGACACCGACGCCGTAGAGGAGCGCGGCGGGGGAGCCGCAGGCGCGCACGGGCGGGGGCGCCGAGGCGAGCACGGAGAGGTCCTGGCCGAGGACGACGCCCATGGCGCCGAGGTCGACGAGGTCGGCGAAGATGCTGATGGGGGCGAGGAGGGTGAGGGATCTGACGGAGTTGAGGGCGAGCTGGAAGGGGAGCATGGCGAGGACGAAGGAGGGCTTGGGGAGGGAGGGGAGGAGGTGGGCGAGCGAGTTGCAGATGAAGATGAGGTAGCCCACGCAGAAGCCGGCCTGGCTGAGCACGATCATGGAGTCCACGGCCAGCCGGCCCAGCGGCCCGGACACGGCCATGCCGAGGTCGCCGAAGGAGGCGATCTTGCAGGGCTCGAGGCGGCGCCGCGTGCGCACCAGCAGCATCATGCAGTGGAACGTCAGCGCCGCCACGCCCAGCAGCACCGCCAGCCCCGCCGCCCACCCCGTCCGCATGAACGTGTAGGGCAACCCCAGCACCCCGGCCCCCACGATCGCGATGAACACGTTCGCGAACGTCTTCGGCTGCGACGACAGATGCCGCCCCTTCCCCTGCCCCTGCTGCTGCGGCCCCGCCCCGTGCAGCGGCAGGAGCAGGGGGCTCTCCCCCGCCGCCTCGTCCAGGGCGTGGGAGGAGGAGCTCACCTCCTTCTCGAACACCCCCACCATGGCCGAGTCCTCTTCGATCGATCTCCTCGAACCCCCCCGCTCCCTCTCTCTCTCTCTCTCTCTCTCTCTCTCTCCCTCGATCAAAAGCAACCAATTCGCCCCCTCTAACGTTGAAGGAGGGAGAGAAAATGGGAAAAAGGGTCTACGAGTGTTGTATTGAATTGAATTGAATTTCCTTTTTCTCTCTCTCTCTCTCTTTGGGGGATTGGAATGGAGAAGGGATTGGGTGGTGTGGGATTCGCTGATGTTGCATTATTATAAGGAAAGGAAATGGTGGAGAAACTGCTCGCAGGCCCCCCCCCCACCCTCCTCGCCTGTGGCTACGTTTTTTTTGCTGTTTAACTTAAAATTTGATAAATTATTGAATTGGTAAAATTATAATGAATAAACTCGCTACAATATCTTGTCCATTGTTTTCAAATTATTGATGTAGAAAATTTAAACTTAATTCTATACACATATTGGAAAAAAAGTTAAACAAATCAGTGTATCTGTCTAATATGACAAATATATATATATACTTTTTATTATATATATATATAATTATGAACCAAAATATTTTTAACTTAATTTTTAAACTAAATTTAAATATTATTCATTTAGTTAAGCGTGTTCTTAATTACATTTTTTTTGTTATTATTTACGTAATAATAATTACGTCGCTGGTGTGGGCCCACGTGGAAGCTTCGCGCGCTTTGTGGGGGTGAGGGGCGCGTACAAGTGTTGTAATCGGTACACACTCTAATCTTTGCTGTTCTTTGATTTGTTATATATACGCATGAGAGTCGGACTCTTTTATAAGATACAGCTTACTAAATATCTTTTGACTTATCTCACTCACTTCTTATTCAAGTTGTTTAGCCCGCTACAGGTTTTTGAAATTAAAACTATATTTTTATTATAAAATACATATTCATATCTTTTCTTTTAAATTTAGTATACAAAAATTTTAATAAATAAATAAATGTTAATCATAGGAAGTCGAGAATATATAATTCTATGCTTATATTATAGCATATTGGTGTAGTAATTAGTAGTATTGCTACTTGGAAATAAAGTTTAATGGCATCATTTGGTAACTGTCCTTTATCAGTTTTTTCTAAATTTTAGCTTTTTTTCGTTATTGTTATTAGATTCTCAATATTTATATTTTTGTACCAATTAGGTTACAACCATCTAAGTTTTTGTTAATAATTATGAAATAAATATGTTACATCAACTTTAGAAAACTTATGTCTTTTCGTACACATCACAGTCGTAGTTCCAACGCCTCAAGTCAATATCAATATCTGCGTGGAGTCTTTAAAAGTTTTGGAAAAAATTTGGTGGTATGTGATGATAAATAATTCAAAATGTCAGGTATTCTTAAATAGAAAATAAGTATCATATGCCAGGTTCAGATAATTTTAGAAATTATAAGATTGAGCTTGACGCAAAGAACACACATATGGAAGAAAAAGTTGTGGGCCAAAAAAAAAAAAAAAAAAAGTTATGAATCAACAGTATAATCAATTTTAAAAATTAAAAAATTATTTGAAAAAAAATTAAAGATCAAAATAAAAAATAAAGGAAAGATTTTAGACCAACGGTGAAATTAATCATTGAAATAATTGATGTGGTACAATAATTACTTATCATTGCACGTGACTAATATAAAACCTTTTATGTTAACTAATCATATAAACAGATTCATTGTATTTTAATTTTTACTGAATGAGTTTAATTAGATTTTACTAAATTTGATTCACCTCACTTATTTTTCTTTAACAACTACTACCGAGTTGTAACGACAATTTAATCTAAGTTTCGTTCCAATAAATTTGTTATTCTGGTCTTACCTTATATATTGAATCATCCTTGAGTTTATATTGGTTGAAATTTTCAATTCCCTGGTCGGAATATTCTCATGAACCTAGTTATCCACTTAATTATTGTATTAAACAATATAATATTTTTATCATATACATAAGCAAATCAGCCAATCAGAGATAATTATGTTAACTATATAAAGGAGACATCATCAATATCCTGTTTCGTCTTGTTTATTTGTCCTGATATACATGAATGATAAATTATTGCATATGAAGATTTTTTTTTTAAAAAAAATGTGAATGAAAGCCCAAGACATATTATCACACATCTTATTTCTAGGTATTTTATTTTTTTATTATGTCGAATATTTGTAAGTGTTAATCAACTATCACAAAAACACGTGACGCTAGAAATGCCGCACGCATCATTCTTAAGAGCCCAACCATAACGCTCATAAGTTTCGACTTGACTTAATCTATCTGGAGTACGTTAGACCTATTATTGTGCCTCTTATTGTTGTGGCTTTTACCCTCTTTTTTTTTTTTTTTTTTTTTTTTTTGAGAGAGAGAGAGATAGATAGCACGCTACCCGCTTCGTTTATTTCATTAAGAAATAAACTTAGCTGGAAATGTGAATCAACTAGGATTCGAACTTGGAATCTCGGGTACCAACCACCAAGCCCTTCGCCACTTGCTCTAGGATTCGAACTTGTGGCTTTTACCGTTAGGTTTTTTATAGACTACGGTTCTACTGAATTTATTAGGTTCATCTAATTCAACTTATTAGTCTTCTGGGTCTGTTATCACGAGTTAAAAAATTTGAACTATTTTAGCCCAATAATAAATAGCCGACAAAATAATTTTTTTTTTTTTTTTAGAGATATGTAGCACGCTACCCGCTTCGTTTATTTCATTTAGAAATAAACTTAGCCAGAAATGTGGATCAACTAGGATTCAAACTTAGGTCTCGAGTACCAAAATAAAACATTAAAGCATCCAAATATGAGTTTTGCTTTAATAAATTAGCGACTCATTTTCCTACTTAACTACTTCATGGTTAATATTCTATGAATCTTCATATAAAACTATGATGAAATATAAGTACATCAAACCAGGAATATTTAGATTTTTTTTCTTGTGTTTACCGAGTGCATTTAACTAAAATTACGGAATTAAAATATTACGGATCATATCAATTCCTCAAATTGTTCAGGAATTTTAAAGGGGACACATTGTTCACGAGGAGGAATTATTACTTGAAATTGGTCAATCATGTCACCTCTACAACGGAGTAGGCAAGATGTATCACACTCCCTAGCTAAGTTTTTTATTATTATTATTTATAATTTTTAATCTTAATTTTTTCACAATTAAGCTGCTTTATTTTTAGCGAAAAACTATTTATCAGAAGAATTTTTTACGCCGAAACATTATACACACTGTTTTATCAAAAAAAAAATTTAGAAAAAAAATATTTTTACTGATAAGCTTTAGCCTTTTTTATTTTTTTTTGATAAACCCATCAATTAAGCAATATATGATATATCTGCACCTCTGATTTTCTAACCTGGAACAGGCCAATGCACCATTTATTTATTATGATGGTGATAACATTATCGCGATGCACGCGTCCTGTTATAATTTTTCATTCTCTAATATTTTTTCTTTTTGTTGTTTTTATTCTAATAGTTGAATGTTTTTAATTTGATTTTTTAATTTGATTTTTCCTGGTCCAGGTTGTAATTTTCTGTAATTGTGAAAGAGAAAGATGTGACAGGTGCATGTTCATCCAATACGAATGTGAGTTTAACCTATTCAATTTGGATTTTACATAATCTGCAGAACAAGTTATCAGAAAAGCTATGTGTTTTCTAAAAATGTTATTTATTTACTTGTTAATATATTAATGATTTTATATGATATTTTTTGAGTATCTATCTTAACCAATCAAATTTTTTAAATTTATAATTTTTACACATAACGAGTTAACGACCAGTAGCGATCCTAATCAGGATCTCTTTACAGGCCAATGTTCTTTCAGAAAAATAGTTTTATTTGTTTTTTTTCCCCACTATTTACAATCATTATCTATGAATTATAATTTTTTTGAAATATGAATTCAAATCTAAAATATGTTTAGTTCTCGAAGCACATGTTCTTATGCTGTTAACACTCCAAACAATATTTTAGAAACTACTGTTTAGATGATTTATAAAAGTATATATCAATCACCATTATAAGCTATTAAATTTGCTATTATAAGTTGGAAAATCTCCAATCATATTTATTTATTAGAGGGGAACACCTTTGAAATAATTATTATTTTCTAAAAATTTAAGCTATTAAAGCATTATTTTGGGCTCAAAATCTCTTATTTTATACCACGTGAGATGCTGTAAAATTACTACTTTAAATTGTCACAAATTTATATATTTCTAGCAAAATTAATCCCATAGCATGTAATAATAATGTTAGTGTTTCCTGTTTATAATATTTATGATAACATTAGTTATCTTATGACCAGTATATTTCATGGACATAAGGTGCATATGATTACTTAATTATGAGAGTTACGGATAAAATTTAATTCAGTTCCTCTATCAATAGAGGGTTTCAACGCATGTTGAGAACAAATATGCATGGTCATTGGTGACTAAGTCCAGGTCAAACACAGTTTTGTTTTAAGACATTTTTTTTTATTGGAAAACCCATTTTTGTTGAAATAATAAAATTGAGAAAAGAAAAATGAATAGGAAGCCACTAGAAGGAAAAAAGAAAAACATGGCACGCAACTTATATTTTATTTATTTGTGCAACATGTCACATATATATCGTTTTGTTTCTGTTGAGAATTTCAATTATTCATATATCACTCGGCAATGAAATGAACAGAAAAGGAAATCAAATTTTCATTTCTGAGCGTTTTCTTTGTTGGCTTAAATGGGATAGCATTCTGTGTCATGGCGGGAGGTCGGATTGGATCGAGTCATGTTCGAAATGGCGTAAGGTTGGGTGGGCCGAGTCATGTTCGAAGTGGCGTGAGACTGATTGGGCCAAGTCACAATCGAAATCTATGGGTACTGTATCTGTACGTTTTAAATGAATTGGTTGTATATTTCTAACAGGTCGAGCATTTGGGATTAATGGTTAGCACCAACGATTCGACAAGTGGTATTAAAGCTTACTTCAAGTACTGGAGGAGAGATTATTGGTTTAAATGGGCAAGCATCTCGTCTTATGGCGGGAGGCCGGGTTGGGCCGAGTCATGTTTGAAGTTGCGTGAAGCTGGTTGGGCCGAGTTAGAATTGAGACACATGAATATTATATCTGTATGATTTAAATGAGTTTGTTGCATATTTCTATTTGCTCGAATTTTTAGAATTAATGGTTGGCGCTAACAATCCAACATTTTTTTCCCATAAACAATTGTTGGTTGAAATAATTTCGGCTAAGCTTTGTTTGTTTTGTTCGCGGTCACCAAAGCAATTTTTTTTCCTTTTTCAATGTTTAAAACATAATTATTGAATAATGAATGGTGTATGTATACACTGTATAGGTCTCAAATTAGAATTTTGGGTTATATACTAGAGTCCGACTACTATGCTATCTATAGTATCAAGCTTTTTGTACTATCGAGTTTTTTGCCGTTAAATCTACTCTTTGATTATTTCCATCCGTTAGATCATACTATTTAACCAACCACTTACTAAACCCTAGAAAATCATTATCATCCTAACCGAATATTTTTTTCATCCAATGGTCGAAACTCGATAGTATCAAGCACTTGGTACTATCCATACTATAGTAACATAATTCTATATACTATTAGGATTTTTTACTATAAGATTGTTTAATGGGCGATGCTAAGTATCCACCGTCAAAATAATGGGCCGGGCTAGGCTGGATTTGGGCCTGGGCTAAACAATAAGACTCAAATTGATTACTAGAGTTTATTCTGAAAAGAAAAAGAAGAAGAAATGGTTAATGAAGTTTCTAAATCAAGTGGATCTTGTACCCTTAACAGAATGATAATTGATAAATAATTTTTTTTGAAAAAACAGTAACGACGATCCTCTATACGAGAATATTTTATCGGTCTTCATTACGTAGTTGGCACGAATCTCAAAGTTACATGAGCGACAACAAATTGTACCAAAACCAGAAAAGACTAATGGGCCGTATCTGGGCCCAACAAAGTCGGGGGTTTGGTGGATTGGGCCGTTGATGGCAAAGGGCCAGAACCGTGTATTGTGGGATGAGTTGATTTTGTATGTATACTTATGGAGAGATGTACTAAATCTGATTATTTACCGGCAAAAATATACGGAATTATATGAACTCTGAATCATTTTAAGTTGGCTATCTGACCTTTCATAATATTATTTTACTATTCAATCTTTTAATTTATTTAATTTACGTTAATGAACAGCGCTTCAATTTCAAAATTTATACTAATTACTTGTTTAAATAAATTTACTGTAGTGATAAGATGAGTATACTAACTAAACCAGTAAAGATAAACGATATATTTAAATTTTAAAATTAAAGTATCGTTGACTGATTTAAATTAAACAAAATGAAAGATTGAATAATAAAATTAAGTTTTAAAAGGTTAGATATTTGACTCAAAACGTGCTAGAGCTCAGATAAATTTTATGTGCTTTTTATCTTATTCAAATTAAACATTCGAATTTTTAAAGCTTTAAAATATAAAAGTGAGTGGATTTGAACATTACTTTTAGAAACAGGGACCGCTGGGTTGGTGAAGATGTTCCACCAGATTAAGTAAATGAATTACATCATGAAGCACAGTTGTCAGTTGCCCCACCCACTTTATAGTGATAATTAAGAATTAAGATTGCCCATCACACTTTAATGCAATGCACTTCCCCGCCCATTGTCTTTTTTCCATCACTCTTTAATGCAATGCACTTCCCTCGTAACTTCTACACCTGCTGCTACTAACCATCCCAGCGAAAGTGACAAAGAGTTTGGTGGTTGATATTCGAGATTTCAAGTTTGAATTCTAGTTGATTCATATTTTCAGCTAACTTTATTTCTATACAAAGTAAATGAAGCGAGTAGTATGCTAGGGGTGTAAACGAGCCGAACACGAGTGAGCCGGGGCCGGCTCATGTTCGGCTCGTTTATTAAACAAGCTGACTTGTTAAAATATCAAACCGAAAAATTTAGCTCGCGTTCGGCTCGTTTATTAACGAGCCGAACATGAGCTGTCTCACAAACTGGCCAATGAACAATAAATTAAAAAGATTAGATTGAATATATATAAAAAATAAATATATAAAATTTATCTATTAATCTTTGATCTAATAGTTGAAACTTTACATATAAATGAGTCTTTTTATAATTGAGTTTGCCTTTATATTTTTATTTTGCTAAAAAATAAATAATAAAAATATATATTATATATAATTATTTATTTATATATAAATATAAATTAAATAAATTATATAAATATAAAATATATATATTCGAGCCGTTATCGAGCCGAACACAAGCGAGCTGATCCCAGCTCGTGTTCGGCTCATTTACTAAACGAGGATTCGATCTCAAGCTCATTTCGAGCTGAACACAAGCTGGCTCACGAACAGTGAGCTGGATTGTCACTCCTAATGCTATCTATTTCCAAAAAAAAAAAAAAATCTTCTACACCTGCTCACCGAGCTTCTCCGTACATTAATTTAGCATTTTTTACTTTTCAATTTTTTTTGAATGAATTTCATGCAGCTCATCATAAACATATCGAATAGTAAATATACTTTTATAAATTTTAATTTTTATATTTATTTTTATAAAATTTTAATAATATTTATTTTTTTTTTAATTTGTTATTGTTGGAGCACGATTTATTTTTTAATAAAAGATAAGTAGAATTATATTTTTTCCATCACAAATATATTCCTTCAAAAATTCTAGCTATTAGAATTATATAAAAATATCTTTATAAAACTTTTCAACGTTCATCTTTTTTTTTTCTACAATCACAAATAATATAAAAGAGGCAAAAAGAATAATTTATTTTATTTACTAATTAGGAATAAATATTTCATCTATGACTACTATATTTTCTAACAGATCGTAATAGCGAGGATATGTTTAAAAATATTAAATTTTTTGTAGAAATAAATATAAAAAATTAAACTTTGCAGGAATATCTCTGCTATTCAATATATTTATAGTAAGCTATATGCAATTAACTTTTTTTTTTTTTTTACATTCAGTTTTAGAAAGCAAAACAGGTTTTAATTCTTCCTTTAAAAACAAGGTTGGCAAACTAGTTGAGCAACAGAATAATGAGTGGTGCGGATAAAAAAGTATTTCAACTTCTCATCAATACTTTTTATATTTTTCTAGATATTTATTTTATATAAAATAATATAAGAACGAATGATGGATTGCATATAATTATTGCATTTAAAATATTTATTTGATAACAAAAATAAATTTTTTAAAAAATAACCTGATTTGCTCCTACGTTTTTTAATAAATTATTATTTATCACTTGACTGGAATGAATTATAGATCAACCAACAATAATAATAAAGAAAAATCCTCGGGCTGATATTTCAAAGTACATATAATTAGTGTTAAAAAAAAAGAAAAATAAAAAACGGTGCTAAACAACCACGAGTTCAACCTCAATTTCACAGTAATATCCTTTTCTTTCCCCTACGAGGCATTTTAATTAACCTGTGTCGGTATACAAAGCTTGTAAAAGGCCAAAAGTGAAATCACGAGAAATTAATTAATTGTAGTGACATGCCGACACTCCCCTTGTGTTATCATGTCCCATTAAATAACTGAACCTATATATGTCTCGCTCAAATTAATCCAAGTTTAATCTAAGTTTATTAATTTGTTATTTGCAAAAAGTAAGATAAATTATTAATTATACTTTGAGAATTAACATTCTAAGATGTCAATAGCAATATTAGTGGTTTATTATATGATAATATTTAATTGTAATAATTAATTGTTTACAATTACATGCAATGACCATCTTGTTCGTATGTATATATTGATTAAAACTGTTAATGTTTTGAACACTAGCACATTGGCATCCTAACGTACTTTCACGGTGGTTACGGTTAGGTGCCAATCATTTATTCGTCAACCAAATATATATATATATATATTTTCTTTTTTTAGGCTATAAATAGTGTGAGCAACTCCATTCTCATCAAAACCGTTGATTACTGAGCTAGCTAAGCAGCATCAAGGAAGAGTGGAGAGGCGCCATGAGAAAGAGTGTTCTTCTTCTCCTCATACTCGTCTCCCTCTTCTTCTTTGCTTCTCGTGAGTCTCTCTCTTTTTCTCTCTAATGTTTAGAGACAAGTGTAAACATTTTTCATACTAGGCAATTAATTTCCCACCAAGTGACCAAAAGAGCATAGTGATCATATTATGATCACGAAAGTACGTAGGAAAAACTTTCATGGTATACATATTTAGTGGACGAGACATGCATCACACTGCTGTGATGAATCAGTCTACTAGCTCGAATCTCAAAGCAACAGGAACGACATTAATCTCCGTCGTCTCTTACGTACACGAGATTCGTGTTATTATTAGTGTTAAATGATGTTCAACTACTCTGGAAAAAGAATATGAACGAAATGAATAGCCTGCAATATATATTATTCCCTCTCTCTCTCAAAAAAAAAAAAAAAAGTGTTCAACTGAGTACTATGAAGTTGTTATACTTGTGATTAACTATGACATGCATGCATGCATGTGCTCGTGTACGCACGTGCGAACGCAGGGGAGAAGGCGATGGTGGAGGGTCGCACGTGCGAGTCGGCGAGCTCTCACTTCAAAGGGCTGTGCGCGAGGAGCAGCAACTGCGCGAGCGTGTGCCAGGGCGAGGGCTTCCCCGACGGCGGCTGCGAGGGGGTCCGGCGCCGCTGCATGTGCAAGAAGCCTTGTTGATTACTTAATTGTTAATTATGATGTAATAATCACCAGCTAATTAATTAAGTTCACTTTTAGTTAATTAGCTGCCGCCATGATCATCTTCTTGATCATGATCGAAATTAGAGAAGTTTAAGATGGATCACATCTCTCCCCTCCTTAATTGAAGCTACGTACGTACCATGCATGCACCAGTACTGTCCTGTAATGATGCTTAATGATCAACTGTAAACTACCAACTTAATTTAAGCTTATCTGTCTTTGAATGCTAGTTTTATCAGTAAGTTTCTTTTCAATAATACTTTATATAATACACTAAAATATATATTATTTTTGGAAAGTTTAAATGTGGGCAAGGTTATATGTGTGTGTGTGAACATTAAACATAAAATTATTTTGGATTGAGGGTGTTGGACTTATTGAACATTCAATAATTTTAATGAAAACATAAAATTATTATATTCATTCGGAAGGGTATAACTGAACGAAATTGAATTTGAAAATGCCGTTGCGTTTCACAGGAAATTCCAAACCCTTCGCTGAAGTGAAGCCCATTAACTCTTTTTTTTTTCCATACAATTTCGTCTGTCCTATCCGTCTAATTCTTCTTAATGTCAAATTAAGATCTCTATATAAAAGTATGTTGAATAAAAATGTAAGAAATATTGTTCTTTAGCGCGCAGCTTAATCTTTTAGAGTAAAATATGGTACCATATTATTGCATATTATTATCTGGTCCAGATGAGTCGAGAAAAAATGATATAATATAAAAAAGCCCAACAAAGTAACATCACATGGCACGTGCGGTAGCCCCAATATGAGCCCATGGGCCACACCCAGGCCCAGTCCACTGATAGGCGCATAAATATAATTCAATTTTGTCTTTGCTGCTATGAGGACAAAACCAAGGATTGATTTCATAATTCGAAATATTAATTTAATTTCTAAAATTTAAATTTAAATTTAAATTTATAATTTGAATTTACAAATTAAACTAAAAATTAAATACAGAACTAAATTCAAAATCGGCCCATATATCTCGGTTTCGTAGTGCAACTTTACTTGGGAATCCAACACAGGACACTGATGAGGCTTCGCATTCAAAGCGGGGGTGATAGGAACAGGATCTTTGGTAGGATGATAATGCGAGAATAGTTAAGATTCTAAAGCACTCATTTTTGCTCATTTTGTCACCAACGATGCACAGGAATTTCGCACTAACTCTGAGATGACAAGGGAATTAATTAGCACCTATTTATTTGTTCTTTCCCACAATCTGATAATTTGCAGAGAATATGCCCTCCACAAAGCACTTGAATATTCCCTTCTCCATTACATGAACACATACATTAATGTGTACATAACGAAGAGTTCTCCTTTTATTTGTTTGGTTATTTTATTTGTTCTTCTTAGTCACAATGTGATAATTCGCAGAGGATATGTATACACTCGGCAAAGCACTTGAATATATATTCAATGTTAAGTAGTGGATTAGAGAGGAATGAAAATTTCATAGGCCATTAGAGCGACAAATTATTTTTAATACAAGTTCACATCACATAGAAATGAAGGTAACACTCCATTATCTAGTGGGTTGCCACTTCAAGAACCCATTAATTATGATAATTAAGGACAATTAAGAACATTCAAAAGATAATGTAAAGGAGGATAATCTCGTGGAGAATGATTAGGATTCAACTTCATTAATTTGTGAGATCCTTACCTAGAAGAGCAGGGCCAAACTCTAATTGTTCTCTGTCTCTCTTTTTTTTTTCCCCCTTTTCTTTTCATTGGATCTGACTACGACTTTTGGGTAATTATAGTTTAAGTAGAATTGTTCCAAAAAGCATTAATACATTCAAGAAGCAACCCAATTTGTTTAAGTTTCCAACATCAAGAAAGCTCCAAATTATCCATCGTGTTTTGTTTCTTGAAACCATAAAAAGGTCCCAGAAATCACACCATACATGCATGGCCGAAGTGATTTGCCGAACAACACTGCAGGCCGAAGAGACTGTGAACTCAAAAACACCTTCAGCACCCCTCGCAGAACGGCCCGCGAGACTCTACTTTATGAAAAAGTCTAAAATGCATTTGCTATATTGCTGATATAGCGTCCGTAATTTTTTCTGAAATTCACCAATCCCATCCATCACGATTATTAAAAAAATATAATAATCTCTTAAAAAAATTTAATTAGCTGATTATTAATAATATAGTGTAAGTATTATATAATTAATAGACTTTTCCTACTTTATAACAAAACAGCAAAAAAAAAGAAAAAAAAAAGCGGAGCCGAAGAGAACCTAATAATTAATAACTCGTACCCAGGGATTATACTGGAAAGAAAAAGCAGCTCCACCAACAAACCAAGTGCCATGACACCGACCGTCCCTAGAGCAAGTGACAAAGGACTTGATGGTTTGTACCGGAGATCCAAGTTCGAATTTTAGTTGATTCACATTTTCAACTAAATTTATTTCTAAATAAAATAAATGATACGATAGCATGCTACCTTTCTCATTCGAAAAAGCAGCTCCACCAACAAACCAAGTGCCATGACACATCACGCGCCACTCTTTCTCCACAGTGAAGTAAAAGTTGCAAAAAAGGCTCGGTAGAGTCCAAACAACCATAGTAACGTAAAGGAAACAAACACCGATTAAAAAACCAAAAAAAACACCAATGTGGCAAACACTCACATTTAACGCTTCCCTCTCCCATGCATATTCCCCCCCTCTTTAAATGCTCTACTCGTGAGGAATCCACAAACAAACCAAAAACACCTTCCTCAAACAGAGGAAAACTACTAAGCAATATCATCAACTATGGCCGAGCTCCAAGAACTGGTTTTTCACAACAATACCGAAGGCGAGAGCAGCAACGCAGCGCCGCAGAAATCGGAGCTCACCGTCGACGAGATCATCGAGCAGCACGTCGGTTCTTTCGGGTTCTCGCAGCTGCTGCACGTGTTTCTCGTGTCGCTCGCGTGGATGTTCGACTCGCAGAACACGCTGGTGACCATCTTCAGCGACGCGCAACCGCAATGGCGGTGCAAGGGCTCGTCCTCTTCGTGCTCGGTGCACCGCTCCATTTGCGAGCTCGAGAAGGGGTCCTGGGAGTGGGTCGGCGGGAGCAAGAGCTCTACGATAGCGGAGTGGGGGCTCATCTGCGACAAGAAGTTCCGGGCCGGAGTTCCCGCGTCCTTGTTCTTCGTCGGATCACTGTTAGGTATGTATATATATATATATATATATATATATATATATATATATATATATATATATATATATATATATATATATATATATATGTATATATGTATATGCTTTCCTGTGATACATACAGTAAAGAGTATGGTTTTGTGAGATAGGTATGTATCTGTTTATGCATAATATAACTATGATGAGCTTGTAAAAGGGAAATGATTGTAACAGTAAGGACGTTGGTTACTATGTAGCTAGAAAATTTGAAACAAGATGCAGGGAAAGTAGTTAAGTACGTCAAAAATCCAATCAGAAAAATACCTGCATTGCTGAAAAAAAAAAACGAACATTCAGAATCAACCATGTAGAGTAGAATAGGCTAAATTTCTCGCTATAACTTTGATTTTGCGCAACATATATATAGACCATAGTACGATAAGTTTGTAAATCATATTTTTCTGGTAACTTCTTTAAATTGTTTCTAAGAGCTTGGTTTAGTCCCCTCAAACAGCTAAAGCTATATTTTCTCATAAGTTTGCAAATGAAATAACAGTAAAATAGAAGCATGTTGTGTGACAAATGTGGCCATGTTAAATCATTGTTAAATGTCTACACAATTGTAGTCGCGAATCAAATTATATAATCCGATATATAAATCAAAATTCAATGCAAGCATGATTCAAAATTCCCGAATTCAAAATTGCCAACGACTTGCTTGATCTTGGAGTGAACAGGATCTGCAGTTCACGGCCGTCTGGCCGACAAATACCTCGGAAGGAAGAAAACCGTCCTCCTCTCATGCCTACTAACTGCCATCACTTCCTTCGTCACCTCCTTCTCGCCGAACGTATGGGTATACGCCTTCCTCCGCTTCTCCAACGGCTTCGCCCGGTCCGGTATCGGCATTTGCTGCCTCGTGCTCTCCACCGAAACCGTCGGTCGTAAGTGGCGTGGTCAGGTCGGCCAGTACGGCTTCTTCTTCTTCACCATTGGATTCCTCTCCCTCCCGCTGATCGCCTACCCCGCGAGGAGATCATGGAGGAACCTGTACAAGGTGATATCCATCCTCCCCCTCGCGTACTCCTTGCTGATCATCCCCTTCATTTCGGAGTCCCCGCGATGGCTCGCGATAAAAGGGAGAACGGATGAAGCTATGGGTGTCTTAACCAAGCTGGCCAAGCTCAATGGAAAGGTGATACCAACCAACATAGCAATATCAAACTCAACAACTAGTACTCGAGTTCATAGTTCACAAAGAAACTTGTGGTCGGCAAAATGGGCGCGAAAAAGGATCGTTACGATGATGATCGCCGGTTTCGGGATCGGTTTCGTCTACTACGGTGTCCAATTGAACGTCGAGAACCTGAACTTCAACCTTTACTTCACCGTCGGCGTGAACGCGGTAATGGAGATCCCCGCGGTGTTCTTAGGCAGTGTGTTCTTAAGCTTCACGGGCCGTCGGATCTTGTTCACATCGTCGGCCTTTCTAGCCGGAGTGTCATGCATTCTCTGCATCCTTTTCTCGAAGAAGGCAAAGTCGAAGGCGAGCTGGCCGCAGCTGAGTGTGGAGGCCGTCGGTTTTATGGCGGCTTCGATGGCGTTCGACGTTCTCTACATATACTGCGTGGAGCTGTTCGCGACGAATGTGAGGAACTTTGCGGTGTCGATGCTCCGCCAGGCGCTGATGCTGGGGGCGGCGATCGCGCCTCTGCTGGTGGTTTTAGGAAGACTGAATCCGAAGCTGTCGTTCCTGATATTCGGCGTGCTGGCTGTGATCAGCGGGAGCATCACATTTTGGTTGCCGGAGACGAAGAATGCCCCTCTGTATGATACACTGGAGCAGCAGGAACAGCAGGAGAAAGAAGAGAAGCTGAGCTCCGCTCCTGAGAGAGAGATGGAATTAGTTGGAGTAGCAACATAAACTCCTACGGGGAAAAAGAAAATTTGAAGAATTGTGCAGTGAGTGAAAGAAGGAACTGCAGTGTAAAAATGATATAACCTTTAAGAGTTGATTAGTTTCTCACTTAGTTAAAACAATGTTGTCAGTGTAAGATGTGTGTGAGACTCTGTAAAAAGCTGATCTTAGCAGCAAGATTAGTAGATCTGCAGATTCTGAAGGCAAAATGGGTGAAGAAAAGATGGAAAAATGCAAAGATTGAGTAGGTTTTTTTTAAAAAATAAAAATAAAAATAAAAAAAAAGAAAGAAAGAAAGAATAGAATAGCTTGGGGAGTGTACCTTCTAGTATTAAGTTCGAAATGCATCATAAGCCATTCATTCTGACAAAAGAAATGGCACATTACTAAACAAAACGTCCAAGAATTCAGTATACGGAAACAGAAATAAATTAGGAAAAGAGAATATAGGATGCGATTTTGCGTAATAACGATAGCTATTAACTCAAATTTTTTGAACTTGACATTACCTAACTATATAGGGATGTGATTTGAGCAAAATGGATTGCACCATTTACAACAAGAAAAATAGAATTTTTTTTTTTTTTCCTGAAAAAAGAGATGATTCATAACAATAACAATATAGAAAAACCTTGTAGTAGCATAGCAAACTTAAATATCCAAACAGATCAATCATGCATTCTTTTTTGAGAAAATAGGTAGCAAGCTACCTGCTTCATTCGATCAATCATGCATTCAATTGCTCATTTAATAGGCATAGCTTTTGCCGCATGCTTCAATTGACTGCGTATCCAACTGCTGCTGAAAATCTTCTGGAAAGCTTAACTCGCAGCAGCGCATAATCTAGCATCAAAGAAAGATTACATGTAAATGTCACAAATTAGGGCGAAAAGAGAGGGAAGCAAATGTCAAAATTTTATGACCAAGATTTGCGTAGAGACGAACCACCAGTGTCTTCATGAATAAAAAAGGATGTGTAAGAACGAACCAAATAATGATTATAATAAAATCAAAAGAAAAAAAAAGAAAAGCAAAGCAAAATAGTAGGCTCTTCTTAGAGTTCGAAAAATAGATAAGAATAAATTGGACTAACAAACAGAATGCTTACGCGGCATTAGACGCTTCTTATGGTATGAAAATCTCTTTCAAGAGAAGTGATGTGACATTAGATGCTTCTTATGGTATAGAAATCTCTTTCAGGAGAAGGAAAAAGCCGGGATTAGGAAAGCGATTACGTAGTTTCACAGCCAAAACCATGGGAATAGTAAGTTAACAAGTTTTCTTTTTTTTTGTGTGGTTGAGTAATCCACCTGAATTAGCAAGAAAAGGAGAGCCACAAAGTAAATGATACAAACTGAGTGATCATATAACATCAGCTGAGGATTTATTACTATTCCACTCGATAACAGGAAGAGACAACACACATAACTTTCCATTAGCCCATCAACATACTTCTCACCAAAAAAATAAAAAAAAAGTAAAAAAAAAAAAAGAGTAAAAACACAGAGACATGCTTTATCATCATCGATCATATTACTGCAGTGGATTTGAGGGGGTCATTTGATCAGCAGGGCCTGGTGCAGAAGCATCTGCGGCGGAAGCCGCGGCACCTGCCGCCGTAGAAGCCCTCGGTCCTGCACACGTTGGCGCAGTTGCTGGCCCTAACACACGGCCCCTTGAACCTGTGGCTCTGCGCCTCGCACGTCCTCGCCTCCGCCGCAATCGGCCCCATCCCTTCCATCATTCACACAACCTTATTAGTTTCGCGTCAATCAAAAACCGATAAGAATTCTAGCATGTACATAACGTGCAGGATGTTTTATAATATACTCATGAAAAAAGACACTCTTTAGATATCTTTAGTGAGGTTAATACGCGGGGTTAGTGTATTACTTGTGATGATTTTATCACATCGAATGTTTACTATGTCAGTATCAAATGTAATGAATCTGGTTAATAATAATGAGTAGCTTAATATACGTCTTTGTCATTAGTTATATCACAGCGGCTAAGGTCCCTTTGCTTCGCCACAAGTAACAAACAAAGAGAAGGATAGAAGAGAACCAGAGGCAAGAAGCAGCAGCAGCAGGAGGAAGAACGCCGGAAACATGTGTTGGAGTCGCCCCATCATCTAGAAAGAGAGAGTCCTGTGATGTGGAGTGTGTGTGTGTAAATGCGCCTTATATAGAGAGTAGTAGGGCCTTGTTAGGGAAAAATTTTAGTGGCAATTATTTTAAGCTCGCGAAGATTTGCCAACCCACGTGTTCATATTAGACATTCGACATGTATCTTTTGCTGCTTTTCATAAAAGTGATTCCTCCTTTTCGTCCCCACCGATTCTGAAATGAGATGACCATCTGATCATTCACACTATCAGACCTCAACAGCTGGTTCTGTTCATTAATTCCTGTTGAATGTTCGAGACGATTCTCCTTTTAAATTTCCATACAGAGACGTGCGAGATCAAAAAAACATACTCGGACATCCGTTATGTAATACTGTTTATAAAAATGTTTCACGTGCAAGTCTATGCAAAAAAATTACGAAGGCATTGGACTTAGCGTAGAAAACAATGGCTTTGCTGTGCTGCAAATGACAAAACACAATATCCAGCATCTTCCAGAGCAGCGTCCGGTAAGGCATGTGCGCTCAACTTCTGCTACTTCCATTTCGTCAAAAGTCGATGGCTTAAAAGACAGAGATAATGGGAAAAAAAGAAAGTTATCTTGAGAAAAAGCTCAAAAAAAGTAAAGTTATCTTGAGAAAAAAGCTCAAAAATCATAGAGCACTACTCAAAAAAGTGCTGATCCACTCAGCATATATTAAAGTTCGAAAATCCTCATTGAATGCTCCAACCACCCACCGCAGTTCACAACAGAGAAAAAGAACTAACATTGAGAAGTCGGTTGCGCCAAACAGACCCAAACTCATAGTCGCATCTCACTCCCAAACTACGCCTGCTATGAGGGGGTTAAAAAACAAGGGTTCTACGGTACTAGTCTTATTTGGCTCTTGAGTGGTTTGAAGAGAGGAAAAAAAATCTGAACATCATTAATTCTAAGAGAAACATAATCTCCAACTCAAATATGATTTACATCTGTACAGTTCTTTACTGAGTGCAGAGTCACAAGAGACAAGAGCGCTAATAATGTTAAAACACATACTACACACGATGACAAGAACTCGATAATTGCCGGATAATAATGCTACTTCGATATTAACTGATGAATGAAGAAACACAACTAACAGAAATTTATAAAGGAGGTGGGCCAAATTTACAAGTGCTTATATTTTCATCTTCTTGGTTCATCACATTGCTTTGTTATCGTCATTCACCTCATAACGTCGAGAGTTCCTCTGGCTTTTCCGAGAACCTGTCCAAATCAAGGGGCGTTCAATGAATGCAGTTCTTACAAGGAAAGATATATAAATTACGGCAACAGCCCGAAAATCATCAGCATATCCAACTGCAGTTTCCAGATACAACTACAGGAACAAGATTTCCCTCTTGCAGTTAGAACCTGCGATGTAGTTGAATATGCCGGTTGCCGCCTATCAAACAGCCTTAAATGTTGAGACCACAGGCACGTGTCTCTCTGCTTTATTTTCAAAAAAACAGCACCTAAGAACAGCATGCAGAAGCCCGTGATTGCTCTGCTGGTCTATCAGCAAGAACCATCCCCGCTGGCTGCTGAGCTGGCTGAGCACGGGGCAATCTTTTTGCTGCATATGGTTGAATAGAAGAGCTATTATCAATTAATATTTGACATAATAAAATATGCAGAAAATCTGAAGTTACTCTCATAGACGCAAGAAGGAAGAAACAAAAGTTAAGGTATCCAATCAATTATAGCATAAAGGATGACAAAGTACACAAGCAACAAAAGCTATCCTGATTATCAACAAATGAAATTGGCTTGCATACCTATCTCATGAAATATATCATTCACATTTATAGCTGTCTTGGCAGAGGTTTCTAAGAAGAGAAGACCATTCTCCTCAGCATAAGCGCGCGCCTCCTGCAACAACAGACATCATAAATTACAAGGAACTGAATAATGTATCACACGAAATTAATTAGAGGTGGAGGGGACTTGTTAACCAACTCAAATTTCAAATCCTACCAGTTTATCAGGTCTGAGTCCTTTAAACTATACTCAACGGTTCTTTTAAGCAGGTTCAGATTTGCATTTAGGATCACAGATAGTGCATACTGACACACAAGCAAATGCATGTAGGCACTCGAACCTAGTCACCTACTAGCTCATAGGTTGCAATTTAGATCCTAAATTGGTTTGAACTTTAACTAGAGTCTGACCTATTACCATGGTAAACACATTAGAGCATGTTTAACATGTTGGTTACGACCTCAAATATACACCATAAACACATAATCATATGTATAATACACGCATATTTCATGAAAATGATGATGGGACAGTTAGCATGATCAGGGTAATATATTATACATGGAGTTAACCTCATTCCAGAACCATGCTCTCATATTACCAAAGCAGTTGCATATGTAATTCAACAAAATGATACATGAACTTGATAACAATGCATTACAATCGGACAAACTATCACAGTTTTGCTACACAACATAGAGTGCCAAACATTCTCAATATGGATATGGATACTCATAATGTCAGATATCATAAGAAACCGTGTGTATGTTCTAAACATACAGAAGGAATTAGCTACATGCGACACATTAAATTAGTATACTTACCTCAGTTGCAACCTGTCTTTTCTCTTCGAGATCACACTTATTTCCTGCAAGAGCTGTCACCATGTTTGGATTACCTACACACAGCATCCACATTATCTTAGAAACGAAAGGAGAAGCAAATTCCAACTTAGCATGCTTCAACTACAAACTCCTAAGAAACAACAGAAAGAAACAAAACCAATGAGCAAAGCTAGACGATCACCTTGCTTCTGCAGCTCCAGCACCCACTTCTTAGCTCTCTCCAATGATTCCTAACAGTTCATAGAGAAACTAAAATCAGAAAAAATAACTAATAATTGCAGTAAAATGCTACATGCAATGTGACAAGGAATTGAATCGTATTTGCCGTGATCGTACCGTTCGTGTGATGTCGTAGACGATGATAGCCGCAGCAGCTCCCCTGTAGTACATAGGAGCCAAGCTGTGGTACCTCTCCTGCCCCGCCGTGTCCCAAATCTCAAACTTCACCGTGGCGTCGCTCACCGCCACGGTTTGCGAGAAGAACGCAGCGCCGATCGTAGATTCCTGCGGATTCACCCCCCAATTTGAGCACAAACAACACCGAAACCCTAATCCCCAAATCAAAAAACCCTGAGTGTGGAAGAGATGGGATCAAAAGAGCACCTGGAATTCGAGGAATTGGCCTTTGACGAATCGGAGAACGAGGCTCGATTTCCCGGCCCCCATGTCGCCCAATAACACCTGAGATCAACCAAAAGATCAAGAGATCGAAACTAGGGGAGATCGGAGAGAGAAAGAGAGGGGACTAGAAGGCTTACGAGCTTGGCATTGAGGTTGGTGTTGCCGATCGTCGCCATGGGAGTTGAAGGAGCGAGAGAGATATTATGCTTTCGATCAATTGATCGGTCGATGGGTTTCGATTCTCCCTCCTAGGGTTTTGGTTTGCGTGGAAGGGAGAGAAGGAGAGAGAGGGGACAAAGACGATGACGGGGCTTTGAAGGAACGCTTATTAGTTAACGTTACGAATTAAATTAATTTATTAAGTCGTTCTCCCTAATGATGATCGTTTTCATAAGGTGTAAGGAAAGGACGAGATGTCCCCGCCATACACTGCTTTAGTTGGTTGCTCACAAAGATTTGGCCCGGCCCAAATGGCGTATTAAGCCCACACCCAAAATATATCCCGAATATCTCTGTTTTTACAATTTTTGGGGCCTAACACTATAAAGCCCAGTTGATTGTAGTATTGGGCTTAGAATTGGGCGTATTATGGACACTAAGGATGCAAAAGGATCCGGGTTGACGGAGCTTCTGCTCTGATCCGCCATAAATGGGGCGGTAAGTAGGGACAAAAAATCAGAAAAAAAAATTAACTCGCTTCAAATCCGCTCGATCCGCGGAGCAGGAGCCCAAAGACCTTTTCTTCTCTTTATCTGTCCCGATCTGCCAATACATGCGCTCCCGATCCGTCCCTATCTGAAGGTAAAGGTAAGTTGGGAACAAAAGCTAAACAATGGGGCGGAAGGTAGGGACTCCTTTCGCTCCCGGACCAGCTCCATTTGCATCCCTAGTGTGAACTAATAGGATCCTTTTTGTCAACTATATTAATATACCAACAACTCAATAGAGAAAGGTAAAACGACGTACAAACAAAATAAATTTAGGTGATCAGTTTGAATTACTCGGTACTTATAAAATAAGAAAGAGAAAGTAAATTATAGCGAATGGTAAAAAGGATCAATAGTAATGCAAATTAGGTAAAATGACTAGAAAAATGGATGTTCACTTATATGTCTTAATTAAATCCTATAAAAGCTATTAGCATAAATAAAGCTAAGTCAAAAAGGCAAGGTTCTTAGAGCTTTGATTCATCTATACAAACAGCTTCTATATGGTTGGTTCCAATAATCCGGCCCAGTGATATCTCGATACACATGAGAAGTGCAAGAAACAGGAACCAAGCAAAGCCCCCTACTCCTCAAATCAAGCTGTGCATCCACCTTGTCCTTCCTCTCCAACCCTCCTCCCCATGCATTATGATCCTATAAATTATTTTTTTTTTAAATTTCAAAACAAGAAAAAAAGAGTTACTTTTCATATTTTACGGTGGGCCGTTGGTGCAACTGAATCTTTTACGGCAAAACTATTAAAGTTGTTGTTCGAGAATCTTAGTGTGTATATATATTATTAAGGGTTAAATGCATACAAGTCCCTATAAATATAACGAATTGCAAATACATTTCTATAAAGTTCAATTTTCATATGTTGTCTCTATAAAAGTTCTAGTATTTTCATAAATGTTTCTCTGCTTTGTTACTGTTATTGAACTGTTTATATTTTTAGTGAAATATCATTTTTACCATCACAAATATGTCCCTCAAAAAACGACAATAGTATAATATAAAAGTGGCAAAAATATCGAGTTATCTCATAAACTAACTAAGATTATGTATTTAACTTATAACTAACTAAAGTTTTCTAACGGATTCTAACAGTAGAGACATATTTGAAAATATTAGAACTTTTATAGAGACAACATATGAAAGTTAAACTTTGTAGAAATATATTTACAATTCACTATATTTATAGAGAACTATATAAAATTAACTCTACTATTAAAATTGTCCAAACAATTTCCAGCTGAAGCTAGCTAAAAGCTGGAGCTTTAGCACAACACGAAGTTCTAGTTTTTTTGTTTGCCAAATATCTCGCTTCTGCTCTATTTTAGAGACCAATAATAGAACCAAAAAAGCACCATTAGTTTTAGGTCAAAAGAGTAGTAGAGTTGCACTACCTTACTTGAACTTGATCGCATGTATGGGTTGCTGAGTAACTGCATTAAGCACCACAAAAACAACAAAAGTGAATATAATAAACTTTTCTAAGATTTTTTTTTTTCTCCTAACCACTACTGTTGGAAAAGCGGCGTATTTGAGGCGGTTTTAGCAATACCAGAAACAATCACAGATCAAAGTGATCTAAAAGTTCTTAGTAAAAAGTGTTACCTGCACTTGTTCTTGCAAAAATCTGATATAGTTTACTGCTTCGAGTAGTACTGATGCAGTATCCGTCTGTCGAATATCATAGAAGAAATTAGAAGGAAATTAACGATTAAAAGGCAAATAAAATTTGTTATAATTGAAAAAAGAAAATTATTTTATATATATACCTTTCCAAAAGGTGATACAATTTGCTGTAACGCAGTGATCTTATCTCCCAACTTTGCTTTAGTTATCTGCAACTGCATGTTTTCACAAATTAGAGCTTAATTTCTTAGACCAAACTTAGACACCACTACGAATCCAACCAATGTGATTGAGAAGTCTCATCAATCACATGCTAACATATTACTATATATATATTAAGATCTGTTCAATTCATTACTACCTTGTTAGATGACGCCGTCGAGCTTTCACGTTTCGACTTCTTAAGAAGCGCTTCTGAACTCTCTTCAGATCTTTTCTTTTTCGCATCGCTTGTTCCACTGCTTCTACTACTTGCCCGCGTCTACAAGAACACAATGATCTTGCTCTTATTCAATCTTAACCACTAACACATCGTCCTAATTTATTTACTAGAAAGAACACAACTTACCAATGAAGTGGAGTTACCAGCTGATGGATCTGAACTTTTCGAACAAGAGTTTGCAGCTCTGAATTCGACCTCCGATGCGTTTATGTTGCCACTAAAAGATATTAGATCAGATATATTCCTTGCGTTCGAGCACGAATACTCCTCCATCATTCCACTACCGCAAAGCTTGTTGTCGAGTCCTATCACCGAGTTATCGACGCTGATCAAATCTTGGTAATGGCTCTCTCCTTTTACGTCATTATAGTAGTGCGACAAGTCGACGCGAGTATACGAAGGAGATGAGTTAGGGATTGCATGCTTGACGTGTGAAATATTCGGCCCTAAAGAAAAATGGCGCACCGATGGCGCATTAATGTGATGATCATCGATGTTCGGGATGGGCGGAGCTATAGACCAGTTGCTGACCAAATCTGATAAGTCGGTCATTCTCTCGGGCTCGATCGTGTTCCGGTGGTAGCAATTCAGCTGTTTTCCGAAGCTGTTTGCGAGGGGAGGTGCACTTGCGAACTCCCAGTTGTTGTCCATCTTCTTTAGGTAGTCGAAGGCGGGGTCGAAGGTCTCCGGTGGCGCGAAGCTTTTGCGACGAATCACTTCGGGGAAGCTTTCTCCAATGTCGTGATTGTGTTGTGTGCTTGGGCCTCTTAAACCAGTGCTCCTGAAAAATTCACATTAGATTAATTCTAACTGAACTGTTGATTTGTTCTTCGTGATTACGTGTTGTTTTTGTTGAATAAATAAATTAAAAGCACCATTATCGGATAGCTGAAGTTTTTAGAGAATAAAAATTGTATGGCATAATTTAACATTATATCATAGCATAATTTAACAACTGGGCATTCCATTAACTAATGTTTTAAGGAGCTCCCCAGCACAAGAATCTCAAGCTTTTCCCACGAAACATATGTATATTTATCATTAACTTTATTCCAGATTAATATTATATAATAATACGATCGAGTAAGATCATATTATTCTCCAACTAATCTCTAACATATACTATAGGAATTGATCTAGAATACTATTAAAAATATTTATCCTTAATTTGATACTTCTATGTCATTTCTCAGTGATATTAGTATTTCTGAATCGATGATCAATATTGTTAAGTATTTTGTAATGCAAATTTTATTACGTTATAACGCTTTTTATCTAGTAAATAAGTGATCCCATAAAAACTTTATGTATATTGATAAAATATGTTAATTTTAGAATTATTAAAATAATAGATAATATTTAACGATATTGGTCATAAATTCGAATGCTCCATGATGTGACACAACGCGCGACAGTAGTATTAAGAGATTGGCATTTTTAGAAATATTCTAGATAGTTCAACTCCCGGCGACGGTGCCATACTTACAGTAGAACGTGGTTCCACAAGTTGGTCTCGCCGGAGATGTCGGCGTTGGCGGACGACGATGAAGACGAGTCCATGGTGAGGCCTGCGTGCACGTTGGTGTAATCGTCGTCGGAAGCGGCGGCGGCAGCGGCGGCGGCGGGGGAGTAGTGGGCCTGCAGCCATTGGCCCATGGAGGTCCACGAAGAGAGCGGGTTCCCGTGGGCATCGCCCCAGTTGGTGGTGGAGGTGGAGGTGGAGGTGGAGGAGGAGAGTGATGCTTCCGAGGTCGCTTCGTGTTGGGCCATGCATGTATATTGCGTGCGTTTGAGAAAGAGTTGGTGCGCGATCGAGGAGAGGGTGGGGAGAGGAGTGGGAAGAGTGGGTGCGAGGAGGTTCTAAGAAAGAAGAGAGCTCTTAAAACTTGGCCTCAGTTTATGCCAGTTGTGCATTTCTCTTTAAAAAATGAGCATGCAATGCTAGCACATCCAAAAAGTGTTTTATTTATTTATTTTTTTTTAGTATTGCTTCCAGACTTTTGGTGCTGGTAAGAAAGGAATTGATTGTCGGTGCTCCAGGTCTTAAGTTATAAATCTAGTTACTTTATATTCTTAACTAACTTTATTAAAAAAAAATTGAACGAAACAGATAGCATCTCAAAATAAAAAATAAATACATATTTTTCATCCAAAAACGAAATTTTCACCCTATTTTTTTAATATTAAAACTTAAAAGAGATATCTAAATCCTTTATTAGTGTAAGATTTATAAGTAACATTTCTCTTTAAAAAAAATTGATACTTTTAAAGCTAGTTCTGATGCCATGGGTTAGCAAATATAAGTTAGACCTCTTTGATATGACAACAACATAAACTGCTTTGATAAACAGATTTAAGTTGTTCATACTTTGTCAAAACTGTAAAAACAATTTACAGGCATAAGTAGATTACAAAGGCTTAATATGAAACATTCATTTTATAATGCAACAAAAGTAAACGACTGAGTGGCTCAAATTGGGCCAATACTCTTTTTTTGTTTAGGTTTTTCTGCATATAGAGATCTATATTCTTTTTGCAAAGTTTTGGGGCCACTTATTAAAAGATGACTAATTTAGTTTTCTTTTTTTAAATTTTTTTTAATAAATTCTATTGTAAAAAAATAGTTAGTACCTCTTTTATTGTTGGCTAAAAGAAGATTCTGCAGCCAGACAAGATTCCACGCTCATTCGCGCGTGCTTATGCATTGCATATTTATGGCATCTCCAGGACCTAGTCCATATATTCGATATTCAAATTGCATAAGAAAGAGGGAATATATTTTACCAAACAAAATCAAAGCTACTTTGTTCCATATCTTATGCTTAAGAGTGATTCCTTCCTGTACCAATCTTCTAGAGACTAGAGCATTTATTTAATAGTCTTAACCTCTATTTTAGAGGAACTCTAATTAATTCCATATTTATAAGTTCAATCACATCAGAGTTACAGAGTTTTCGCATCACCACTAGATTTTTAGCACCATCAGAAGCTTCAAATTGCAATTTCTACTTTGAAAGTAAAGTCCACAATCTTACTTCCAATTCAAATCAAAAGCTCACAACAGATTAGGTTTTTGAACACCTACCTTCGAGTTGATAAAATAAAAAATATAAAGCTATTTTAAAAGCCAGACCAAATTCGAATAAATGCACCTTGCAGAATTAAATGGCAAATTACACTACATTGGTCAGCAGGTTAAAAGAGTTCCAAGGATGCAACTGATTAGTTTCAATTCCCTCTACTCCACAAATCCTGGGAGTGAACAAAAATTAGATGCGACCATAGAATTTTGTGAACAGGCAAAGGAAACGAAAAGTATCTCCAATGTGCAAAGGACAAATGTGTTTTGAGAGTGATATAGTAGCTAAATAGATAAGCAAATAATCAGGAGTATAAGATGGAAACATGCTTTGAGATTGATAGAGTAACTAACTAGATAAATAATCAAAACTGTATAAGATGGAAACTTGCAACTAAACAAAAAATCTGAGGTATGTGCCCTTAAGGTATTATATGCCACAGAGAGGAGCCAATTAATATTATGCTTTAACAGTATCCTGCAATTATAAGACAATACAAGCCGAAATAGACATTAAAAGAAAGAAAGAAAAAAGACAATGACTTGAGTCCAATATCCGCTGAGAATATAACAAACTTGAACAACATAGAACACATGCCACATACAGATGAACAAAATGTCATAGAATCACTTGCAATCTATTCATACCTTTTAGTGCTGAGTTGAGCTTTTGCTTTCGAAACAGCAATTTAACAAGGGGAACAAAGCTTAGTGCATAGAAATTGCAATCCCTCTCTTTGGGTCTCTGTCGGCGACATTGCTGTACAAAACAGGGTTTTAAGTGTCACATGTGCTTAGCCGATGTTCTGTGTGATATCGTCCTTCTTCCTAATATATCAAAGACATGTTCTGGAGAAATATTAAATCACCTTGTTCTTTAGTTCTTAATCTCACTATCAATAAAATTTTGAACAACCAAAACTCAATTCTCGTAATCACGACCAAAAAAAAATGTCAATATATACAATTTAATAATTCAAGAACTCCAAAAAGTAGTTGCATGAGTACAACTTACCTCAGTGAATTGGTGCAATTATCACTTTCACTAATACCTCTTTAACAAAAGCCAGACATGCTTGCTTAAACCATGGCCTAGTAGGTGAGTGTTGATGAGTGGTGGTTCCCCACCTCAACCTTAAAGTTCTGTGACATCTACTTCCACTAGAAGTGCTTTTGGGGCACTTCTTGCAACGTTCTTTTCCCATCATGAAATACCTTTCGGACCTACGCAGGTCGATTCTATTATTCATTTCTTTTTCCTTCTATTTGGATGGAGAAAAACAGAAGAGAGAAGAAAACATTACGAGAGCAGGAGAGAAAACGAGAAAATAAACTTCCATGATGGTGAAGTGAATTTATTTTCCCTGCGAAAGCAGGGCAAAGGGGGACTAGGGCAAAAAAAGATGATCTAAGTGGGATTAAGGCAAAAACAAAAAATCATCTCTTCAATATATGCAAACATCACTACAGAAAGAAAAAAACAAGAAGCATTTTCATGGGCCAATTTTCACAATAACTAGTGAACCCATGGAACAAAAGTGACATAGGTCACCTTTAGTTAGGTCTAGGGAAGACACACCATCATCAAAAGGAATGTAGTGACATGGACAGCAATCCAATTTTATTTGTCTCCTTTTTCAAATAATGAACACCTTTGGACCTATAGTAATGTCTAGCCCCAGCACCCAAGATAATCACCCACTCCTTAATGCAAAAAGGTGCAGTTAATGCCACTTTGTCACCACAATGCAAGCTAAAGTGGCAACCCAAGCACAATCCACTATATATACGGCACACACGCCACTAACCAGCATCTTAGGGGAAAATTCGAAGTGTCTAATGATCCTTTAATCTTCCGTCTTAATACATCAGAATCAATCAAGTTACAAGTTGACAAGTAGCAGTAGCATCTCTACATATTTGTCCACCTACAGTTCGTCTCAGGCAAAAGGTACACTAACAAAAGAAGAGTGAAGGCTCGTTGTCCTCAGGATAGGGACACACAAGATCATTACGCGCATTTAATGGCCCTATTGTCGTCTAGTTACGGAAAGCCCCTGGGTGTGCAATCACAGCTGAACAATAAGCATGCTAAGCATTTTCCCAAATGGAAAAGCAAGGCATAGAAGGGCTATAATTTGTTTACTTAATCACCAGCAACATAACAAAAACCATCTATCAATCACCGAAGTGTCTAATAGTTGGTCCTCCTACCTTCTAATATCTTTCTCCCTCATATTATCATTTTTTTAAAGACGACCAAGTTGGAATGAAACGTTTAACCACCACCCACTAAGGTTGGTGGGGCTTGGGGGTGGGCACTCAAGAGGCAAAGGTGATAGGTATAGCAATAGCATTCTACAGGATTGGGAAACGGACTACAGTGAGATGATGAGGAAATGGACTTTGATGTAGATGAAGGGTATGAAACTTTTTTTCTTTTTACTATGGTGAAATGATGAAAAAGAACACTGGGCAGTCGAAGACTCAGGTTTAGTCATCGTCTGGGATCTTCTGGTCGAAGAGGGTCAAAGAGGTCAGTCATGTTCCCAACAAAGTTTCTAAATATTGGAGATGATGGAGACATTTAAAGTTAAAGTCTACCAAAATGAGGCTAGAAAGTAAGCAGTTTCAATCTGGTCATCTAATATTTTTTTCTAAAAAGAGGTTTTATAAACCATAATAATCTGTTTCAAAACGAATTAAACATACACAGGTAACACCAATTTATAGAAACCAAAATAGAATACTGTAGAAAACAGTTGAAACAAATAAAACAGGTGCAAAATATACTTGGCAACTAACAATGATATTATGTAACACAAATCGCACTACTTCAACTATGCATTTGAGTAGCATACACTCATGTCATGTCAAAAGAGTAAAACATGTAGACTCACATTTAAAGATCAAAAAATCGTGCCAAAGCTTTGCACGTAAGGGGAAAAAAAAAGCATTATAGACAAGTGTGGCATCAGATTTAGCTAAAGTTTCGTGTTGCATAGATTGTACAAAAGTAACTATCCAACAGTGCGATTTTCTGTGGAACTCTTGACAGCTCAAAACTGGATTAGGAAACATGTTTTGAGTACAAATTCTTAATGAGATAAACAAAATACAAATTTGCAGATAAGACACAAACAAAAACTTGGTACCAGGTGTATTACATCCATCATCAATAAGTGCTAAGGTATACAAGCTAAAGCACAATATCAAACTTGTGTGGACTTGAAAAAACAAACAAGAATCTGATGCTTTAACAATATTTTGGTAAAAAAATTCCTAACATTGAGTTACCCCATCATGAGCTCTTTTCACTCTAGCATTATCCAGTTCACACAAATGCTGAAAGCATCTATAGATCAATAGGACTAGTTGGCATTTTAAGATCAACTCAAGAATAAAAGAAACAGATCACATGCAAAAGAAAAACAAATTCAATAAAGAGAGGAGAAAACTTCCTATACAAATAAGGAATTTGGTGCTTCTAAGAAACACGCATTCTCCAAGCTGGAAACCTTCTATAGATATCAACACGACAAGAAAAATAATTGTACAGGAAAGTCATACAAATAATACTTTTACATAACTTCAGAGGTTATGGAACAAGCAAGAACAAAAAATTGTTCTGATTATATCCACTTTAAACAATGAGATTTCATCTTTCAACAGATTTAAAAGGTGAGCCTAAAATAATATATATCATCTCTGATTTCCAAACTAAACAAAATGAGCAGAAAAACCAACACTAGGAAAGAGATAGGAGTTTAATTTCTTGCATTAAACTCATGAACTATATAAATGTAGCAAGGATTTATCATCAATAATGCATCAGAAACTCAAGATACATTTTACAGAACGTGAAATAAGCTAGTAGCATACCATGTGTAATGACTACTACTTGCTCTCTTTACAGACTTGAATATGGCTAACTATCCATCTAACTTTTGGGTACAGCTCTTTCTAACAAGTAGTAACCACCATGCCGATGCTCCCAAAATCAGCATAAGAAACATACACAATAATCTGGGAAATATAGAAAAGAAAGAAATTAGCACAGATAGCACTAAAGCTTTTATCAAAGATTCAATTAAAGGTTTGAACTGAAGCTCTAAATTAAAATACAACCCCAACTATAGTACAGTATGTTATTTGGCACAAAAAACCAGCGACTGA
The DNA here is from genome assembly GCF_001540865.1 of Ananas comosus. NCBI lineage: Eukaryota > Viridiplantae > Streptophyta > Magnoliopsida > Poales > Bromeliaceae > Ananas > Ananas comosus. Next base: position 13,667,819 of record NC_033623.1, on the reverse strand, counting down.
ATGATGAAAATTCCAGGGAGAAAAAAAAAGACAAAAAACCATAAGCATTTGTTAGTTTTCCAATATGAACTATGAAGCATGACGTGCATAAGATATAAGTGGATTTCATTGAGTAAAAACTTTATACAATATGCAAAATCATAGAATTGCTAATGGTTGATGATTATTATAAAGTCTTAAAAGTATTAAGCATGAACGAGGAATGCCTATCTCGTGTATCTCGATACAATTAGTTAGGATTTTTCTCAGCAATCAGTTATTTTCTAACTTTTTTTTGTTGGATATATGTATTAATTGATCTGGAAACACGACTTCGCTGTTTAAACACTAACAGATCTGCTCTAGTTTGGTTATGCAGTTCCAATGTTCTGCGGAGGTTAAGATGAACAAAACTTCCCTAATCTACAAGTCCTGCTTTTAAGTTTTACCGCGAAATAAATTAAAGGAACTTTTGGGGTGTCAAGGCCCCGGCCAGGCCCCTTGGGTTCTTCTCTGCACAAAAGCTGCTTACATCATTATTTGCCGTGATACGTGCAGTTCAAATGGTTGAAGGGAAGAGTTTAAAATTAAGTATGTTTGATTTGAAAAGTAACAAATACATACAACTTTTTTGTCTCTTTACTTGGGGTTAAGTGTACTCCCATGGATTGATATCATACATACAGCAAGGAGTGATGAGAAGAATGAATAAGTATAGGATACGAAGAAATAAAAAAAAGAAAAAAACATAGGCTTAGTTATATTTTACTGCATTGAACTTTGGATGTGTTTTCACTTTCTATGCTGTATTTCTTTTTTCACCAAACTCTGAACTGCGCTTCAGGTTTTACATCACTCCCTACAGTCCATAAACTATTTCTAAACTTTTTTTTCCTGCAGGCATGCAATTAACAAAAACATGACTCATAATTCTGACTGTAGGAAACAACACAAGGGATATACAGAAGTCAGTTTATAACAATTGCTGGGAAAATGAAATCATATCCAGAATTAAACCTAGGAAACTTATTCATGACTCATGCGCCTAAACTTTGTTAATAGTAGATGCTTGTGCAGGGGAGTAAAAGCTAGATGCTTGTGCAGGACAATAAAAGCTAAGGAACAGTAGTCCAGGCAAAGAACAAATATAGTAAATTTTGTTAATCTCTTCCTTGCCACCCACATTTCACGAAGGAGCCAAAAAAAAAAGAAAAAAAGAAAAAAAGAAAAAAGAAGAAAGAAGAAAACAAGACACAGCAACATTTAACTTCATATTCTTCCAGCCCAACCAAATAACGGACTAGCAACGCAAGGCACTAATCTACTTAAGCAATTTATAAGTCCAACAGATTGAGTTCTTTGAATAAAGAAGATCTCCTAGCAAACAAATGACCAAATTGCGAATTCCAAGGACAATAAGATCCTATAAGCACAATTCCAAAACTTAGATCCCTAACTAAACCACAGGATACAAACGTAGCAAAATGTTACATGCTTACATCAGGATTAACAGGAAGGTCATGTTTTTGTTACTTACGTGAATTTAGATGGAAAAGATCTAGACGAGATAAAATAACGTGTAAAGATCGAGCAAGAATAGCAAGCAATGCTCCAAGCGCTGATGAAACGAAAAATTATCCCTAGCACTAACCCTAACCCTAACCCTAACCCTAACCCGAGAGCAAGGAACTCATACCTTCGGATCCGTCACTTGCAGTAGCGATCGGCCTTCTTCTTGACCCGATCGTCGAGGGCCTCCTCGACGGATCGGGCGGCGGTGCGGGACTTGTTGGCGGGGTCGTAGCCGAACTTCTTGGTCTCCACGGGGAAGAGATCCTCGTACTTCATCCGCTTCGCCGCGTCGATCGTGTACACCTCCCCCCCGTCCCCCGCTGCCGCCGCCGCCCCCTCGCCGGAGGGGTTGCTGTTCTCGTCCTCCTCCGCCGCCGCCGACGCCGACTCGGTCGTCTTCTTCTTCTTCTTTCTCTTCTTGTCGAGGGTGGCGGCGTCGCCGCCCTTGAAGACGAGCCTCCCCGCCTTCACCTTCTTGTACGCGTCCGACATTGCTTCACCGCGACGCGACCTCTCTATCTTACTCTATGCTGTCGATCCACGGCTGCTTATGTATCACCGCCACTGGCAAAACCAAACCGGTCGACTTATGGAGACGAAATGAACCGAACCGAACCAAAATAAGTCGGTTCGGTTCGTGAAAAATTTTGTAACTAATTATTATGCTTCCTCTGGAGTTATTTGCGTTTTGGAAGTCAATGTTAGTCCTTCTCTACATGCTACAATGAATTGATGAGAGTTATGTCACCGACCTATATTTAAAAAAAGTTCTTGGTGCGAACATAATACTTTCTTAACTCTAAATTTATTTTAATTTTTGTTATTTAGTACATATTTTCATAATTTCTAATTATTTTAGATAAATTTTTATTTAATTAAAAAAAATATATTAAAGTTAATAGCTCAGTCAACTAATAATAATCAATGATCACAATTGTATTTAGTAAAAATTAAGAAATTAAATTATTAACGGAATTACTATTAGATTTAGTAAATTTCAAAATTATTTGAGTGAAATAATATAAATAAAATAATTAAAAGTTAAGTAAGTATAAATAAAAAAGGTAAATGTTTTTTTTACACTAACAATTTAGTCAATATATTTCCTCATCAAAATTTTAATTAGGTATATTTTATTTACTTACTAAAATTTAAATTTGTATGTATTTTGGCCCCCATCGTAATCAAGTCCTAGCTTCGTCACTGGAGTTATCTGTGTTATTTGATTTTATAAAGCCAACAATTATTAAAAAGACAATTAAATTTGGAGTTAAGGTGGCTGATTGAAATGAGTTGAAAACAAGTGGTTTTCGAATTTTTAATTTTTGAATGGTTATGTATAGCTAGACCTAAGTTTAATGAGGATCCAACATAGTTTTTACAATTGGAGTTGAAAGTTTTTTTTGGATGAAATATATTTATATATAATATATATCAATGTAAGGAATTTTTCTTTGGATAATTAAAAGTTTGGCCTGCTCTATCAATATCTTATGTCCTTTCAATTAGAAAGTGAATTTGTGCTCCCATCCATCCTCAACGTTTATTTTATCCCAGCGATTTTAATAACTTGCAAAATACACATGAGAATACAAATTCAAAATTCATGTCAATAGTACTCTATTGCGAGGATTTGGAAACAAAATTAACAATAAAAGAGCTTAAAATTTCAAAATTCACGATTCAAATTAAAATTTCCGTCTTCTTTATTGAAAGGAAAAAAATGACCAACATTTGTTGTTTAGAAGAATAACTTATATTACCCAATCGATATAAACTAAAATCTATATCAACCATATTTTATTTGACTACCATTTAACAAATAAAATTGAGCGACTGTAATTAAAATTTACATATAAGTAGTCTCGCATTAAGCAAATAGATCTTAGACCTACCAATCAGTATGTCACATTTATGAATCACGTAGATTTGAGTTGATCGGAAACTCCAATACTGACATTTTCCTGCAGTTCAAAGATGATGCTGTAGACTGGGTTCAGGAACTATTTCCTCTGGACCATGCTTAATAATCAGTGCTAACGGTTATATATCCATTTTGGCTAACCCGGTATCATACTCGGATCTGGGAAGTGCTAACGGTTATATCCTCTCTAACTTTTAGCCCGTTTCCTACAGGCTACAGGGACTCGGACTCGGATATCATTTAAACCGGCGCCCCCTCCCGACCGTTGACCGGCTCAAGAAAAGAAATCGACCGTCGCTCGCGAACTCGAACCGCCAAATTCTCCCCCTTCTCCATCTCCCTCCTCCGCGATCCTTCTCCTCCTCCCTCTCCTCTTCTCCCGACTCGCGGAACCCCGAAACCCTAGCACCGCGCTCTTTCCCCTTGCCCGATTCCCTTCGATGAGGGGCTCCTTCGACGAGATCTCCGACGACGAGTGGGAGAACCACAGCTTCAAGCCCTCGCGGATCCTCAAGAAGGCCCGCACCGCGCCCACGCAGATCGAATCCTTCGCCTACCGTTCCCAAACCCTAGCAAAACCGTCCGCTAATGGAGCCGCGGTAGTTTCGGACGATGATGACGAGGACGAGGAGGAGGTGAGAGCGTCTCGGCCGCCGAGGAGCAGTAGGAGCCGGCGCTTCGTCCTGGACGAGGATAGTGAGGAGGTGATCGGGGCCCGATCGGAGGAGGAGGAAGAGGACGAGGTCCATTGGTCCGAGTTGGAAGAGGAGGAGGACGAGGAGGAGGAGAAAGAGAAAGAGAAAGAGAAAGAGAAAGAGAAAGAGATGGAACTAGTGGAAGAGGAGGAAGTCGATGTTGTTGGCAAAGCTCTGCAGAAGTGCGCCAAGATATCTGCGTCGCTGCGGCAGGAGCTGTATGGTTCCTCTGTGCGAGATTGCGAGAGGTATGCGGAAACCGAAGCTGCTTCTTGTAGAATTGTGACTCAGGTACCTCCAAATCAAGATAATCGAATCATCACTGTTGAAAATTTGAACAGCTGTATTTCCTACTAATATGTCTTTTCTGCTTGCTTCTCTGGTGCTGTTGCAAGTAGGAAGACATTGATGCGGCTTGCTCTACAGAAGATTCTGATTTTCAGCCTATTCTGAAGCCTTATCAGCTTGTCGGTGTTAATTTCCTTCTTCTCTTGTACCGAAAAAACATAGGTGGAGGTAAAATGCAACTTGATCGTTTTAGATTGAAATTCCTTTATGCAAGTGAAGCTAGAGAGCATCAGTTTCATGGGCTAGGATTAGATTTCAAAAGGGAGGATGTAAAAAGAGGGCTTATAAAGCATGGGCCTTGTCGCTAGGCTGGCTTGCTACGCCCTTGACTTTTGAGGAGAGGTGTTCGATTAGGTAGTCATTTTTATTTTTAATCACAACCTCCTCATGCATGTATAATTTCTATTTATCTCTTCATCTACAGCTATTTTGGCTGATGAAATGGGGCTCGGAAAGACAATTCAGGTATATTTGGCTTTCAGTACCAATTGCAAGCCGTAGAATTGGGGCTGCCATTTGTTGTTAATGCTGTCTCATCACAGGCCGTCACGTATCTCACCTTGCTGCAGCATTTAGACACGGACCCAGGCCCTCACCTTATTGTCTGCCCAGCTTCTGTATTAGAAAACTGGGAAAGAGAATTAAAAAAGTGGTGTCCTTCATTTTCTGTCATTATGTTTCATGGATCTGGAAGAGCAACGTACTCAAAGGAGCTAAGCTACTTAGGCAAAGCTGGTCTCCCACCTCCATTTAATGTGCTACTTGTTTGCTACTCGCTTTTTGAGCGGCGAAGGTTTGCCAGATTTTTTGCAGATAATCTATAATGAAGTTTCTTAAGCTCCATCATTGACTACTGTTCTCAATCTTTCTTCATTCTCTTTCCTTGCCACGCAGTGCGCAGCAGAAAGATGATCGTAAAGTGTTGAAGCGGTGGCGGTGGAGTTGTGTTTTGATGGATGAAGCTCATGTATTGAAAGATAAGAACAGCTTTCGATGGAAGAACCTAATGTCTGTTGCACAAAGTGCACGTCAGCGTTTGATGTTGACAGGAACACCGCTACAAAATGATTTGCATGTATGTTTATGGCATTTGGCTATTTTTATTGAGATTTATATTTTTAAAGCGATTCTTCTAGTGCTTTCTTTCTGTATTATTATTTTATCGGTTGTATGACGGAGTCTGAGGAAAAGTTAATAGGTATGCTGATTCTGTCTGTAATGGTTTGATTTGCATCTGTGTTAATTTAGAAGGCTTTTGACTTTTGAATGTCTGTTGACTTGGGCTTGAAATTTGTACATGGTTGGCTTCTTGGTTAGCGAGCCGAGCATCTTCCTTGATGCAGTGTCTTTTGCATGACTTTCTGTGACAAAACATGGTAATTTGTGTTACTGAGGTGTCAAAGGAGGCCCATACCATATTTGAGAGAAGAATTTGGTTTAATTCTACTATGGTGGTGTGGACCAGCGACCACATTGAATTACATATTGCAGAATATAAATGGAGGGCCAACTATGCAAGTACTATGGTTCTTTGAGAAATGTATACAGAGATGACACTTTTACTTGTATGCTTAGAGGATTTTCTAAGTTTGAAGTGCATCATTTAGTGACAAATTTTCAAGCTTCATATTACTTTTTGCTTATCCCATGTTGGTGGAATTATAGGCCAGACTTTGAATTCTGCCTCTTGATAGTTTTATGTTGATTCGTTAAGATTTAGCTTAGTTACATTGGCTTGCTTTTTACAATTTTGGTTTCTTAACAGAACGAGACATGCTAACATTAAATAAATATGCAGGAGTTGTGGTCATTATTGGAATTCATGATGCCTGATATATTTTCAACTGGGGATGTTGACTTGAAAAAGCTTTTGAATGCAGAAGATAGTAATCTGATATCACGTATAAAATCTATTTTAGGGCCGTTCATTTTGAGGCGCCTGAAGTCTGATGTTATGCAGCAACTAGTTCCGAAAATACAAAATGTAAGTCAATCTTGATGTTTATACTAGTCATCTATGTTCCAAGTGGTTTAAAACTGAAACTGCCTGACAATTTATATATGCAGGTGAAGTATGTTTTTATGGGCTCAGAACAGGCTAAAGCTTATGATGATGCCATAAATGAATATCGTGCAGCTTCACAAGCTCGTAATGCAAGTGCCTCAACAGGAATTTCCAATACTGTTATTGGTCTTCTTCCAAAACGCCAGATTTCAAATTATTTTGTGCAGTTCCGCAAGGTCTTGAACATGTCTTCCAAGTCTATAATTGCTACTCTCTGTTGGTCTTGATCTAACTTAGGATGTTTTTCAGATTGCAAATCACCCTTTATTGGTTAGGCGTATTTACCATGATGAGGATGTTATTCGAATAGCGAGAATGCTGTATCCAAAAGGTGTATTTGGCTTTGAATGTACGTTGGAAAGAGCAATTCAGGAGCTTAAGAACTATAATGATTTTGCAATTCACCGGGTAAGCTTCCCCTGAGCTGTCCTTCCTCCTTTATGTAATACTAATTTGTCACTTTTATTGAGGATATTTGTGTTATTTATTGCTTTGACTCTTCCATCATGTGCTAGTGTTGCTACAAAATATTGTTAAAGGGCATTCAATTTCTTTGTGGGTAACAGGACATGCTAGCTAGAGAATATAATTTTGAACAAATGATCAGGTAGGTGAGACCAACCGGAGTTGCAACACTAAATCAAGACACAGATATCATGGTTACTGTACAGTTATGAAGTTATTTAACTATATTTTGATGCTTATTAATGCATCTTAGAAAGGGTGGAATCATGGTTGCCATAATTCAACTAGTGGCCTTTGAATTCTGAACTGGAACACGCTATCCCAATCATGGATCACTATCAAATTGCAATGGCAAAACAAGTGATCCTACACTAGCTCTTTAATCAATAGTAAAATCATATTGAGACTCATATTTTATATTTTTATGTAGATTTATATATAAATCAAGACCGGACGTGCTGTGGTACCATTTATTTTACAGATGTCGCTGTTGCACTGTATTATTGCAGCTTTTGTTTCCCCCCTTTAATTTAAACGTAGGCTCGTTTCTAATGAAGTTATAGTATTTGTTTTAGGTGTAGCTGTTCTAGTTCTTCAAGTGGATCATTGTCAGCAACATTCTAACCTAGTGTTTTGCGTGAAAATTCATATTTTATCCGACTTAATACAAATGCTTCACTTTTGTTGCTCTCCAGCTCTTAATTTCATATGGTGAGACGGGTACAAAGGGTGCCTTAACAGATGAACATGTCCTGGGATCAGCAAAATGTCAGGTATAGTCACTTATTGCTTAGCAGTTACCTCTGTTTATGATAAACAACATCATACATATATTTGTTGTGATGAAAGTCGTTATGCTTTACCAAAAAGGATACGCTATTATATCTCGGCATTCACTTCACTTTATTTTTTGTTCTTCTGTATGCAGGCTCTAGCTGAGCTCTTACCTCTTTTGATGAAGGGCGGGCATAGAGTCTTAATATTCAGCCAATGGACAACGATGCTTGACATTCTTGAATGGACATTGGAAGTAGTAGGGGTTACTTACAGACGTCTTGATGGGAGGTAGATCGATTTCTTATCTAGCGACACTGTAAATGCTCTATCTAGTTGCTATAGTTTGTACTTACAGTTCTTTTTCTGTCCCAGTACCCAAGTGAATGAAAGACAAACTATAGTGGATACCTTCAACAATGACCCTTCTATCTTTGCTTGCTTACTTTCTACAAGAGCTGGAGGCCAGGGGCTAAACTTGATTGGAGCTGACACAGTTATCATACATGATATGGATTTTAACCCACAGATGGATCGGCAGGCGGAAGATCGGTGTCATCGTATTGGCCAAGTAAAACCTGTCACTGTTTACAGGTATTTTATTTGGTTATTGGCCCTATAGATTTTAGAGGCTACAAATTTATGCTATTACACTGGCACTCCAACTATCACTTGGGTTATTAATACTATCCAAATTTAACACTCAATGAATTTATCAAATAACCCATTAATAAAGTTGTTTTTTTAGTTTTTTTTAATGTTTTGGGGTGTAGATATAATGGTCACACTTGAAAATAATGGAAGTTTAATGGCAATAAAACATGTCTTGTCCATTTTACTGCCACATGCAACAAATAGAGAAATAGATGAAATTAATAGAGTACCATTCAAATCAACAGTTACACGTGCCTGTAGGCATCTCATGTTTTTATGTTTAACATTCTCTTCTTGAGAATCTTTGGGATGGCGGGAGTTCTTGATTAATATTCCCTCACAAAAAAAAAATGTTAATAAGTTCTCTAATGGTGCACGAAAGACTAATATATATTTTTCTACATTTATAAGTGAGGTTGAGGTTCATTTGCTCATATTTTTCAATCAGGCTAGTAACAAAGGACACCGTCGATGAAAACATATATGAAATTGCTAGGAGGAAACTAGTGTTAGATGCTGCAGTGCTCGAGTCTGGAGCAGAGCTGGATGATGACAATGATGTGTCTGAGAAGACTATGGGGGAGATTCTAGCATCTCTTCTTCTTGTGTGAAATTTCCCCACCATCAGTAAGTTCGAAGGTATTTGATCCTTTAAGCTACATTGATCCTTCGATATGGGTTTTTTGGTTGAACATTTTTTGCATGATTCTTGGGGCAGTACGTTTTGGTCGCTATCTTCCCCAGAATGTTTAGTTTATTAGTGGTTGTTGGCAGTGATTTAATTATCACTTCGGTCGCTAGATTGGTTGGTGGGAATTTTGTTTGCTCTGTACTGATTTAGGGATTAAGAAATTGTAAAAACTTGTGCGAGTTACTGAAACCCTCGGTGAAACAAGTTTGTTTGTTTTGTAGAAATTCTTCTGTAATAAAATGAATATACCATACAGATGTATTTCAGGGAAATCTGTTTAAATAATTTTCTTAGTGAATTTGAGAGATGAGTAATGTGTAGTTTCTTTCTTCTTTTATCTTTGCTCTGTTGGATTGGCTGTTTGTTCTATGGCAGTCGAAGTCGACCATGATTGTAAACGTTAAGTATTAATTTGCTAGGACTTTGGTAGGTTAAAATTCATCTTTTAGAGGAAAAGTTGTCACATAAGACTATAAGAGGAAGCAAACCTTTGACTAAAATCAATACATATCTATCTTGTTTTGTTTGGTGTTTGTGTCTAGTTATATGATTTTCCGCCACAGGAGCAGCAACAAAACCATGGCATTTGTGTTTTGTGCATTTAGGAGGTAACTTCAATTATAATTTTGCTCACAAAAATACTCCATCAATTCTGGTGCTTTACCTTTACAATGAATTTTTGGTTCTTTTGAAGGCATTTTCCTTTATTTGTTACTCTTAATGGCATGTTACAGCCTCAGGCTTATCAGTATGTTGGTCAAGCACTGCGTTTGTGCAACCTGGAAAGAATGATGTGGCCGGTAGATCGGTATGTTTGCTATTCTTATCATGTCCTAATCGTGACTTGATGGCCTAGGTTTGTGTGTCATTTTGAAGATGTTTTCAGTACTGTGATTTTACAAGTGTGGTCACTAGCTCATATTTTCAAGTGCATGATGTTCTGTAATTTTTTGTTAAATGGTTGAAAACTTCATTTTAGAAAGGGAAAGAACCCTAAAATGATATTTTTGTTAGTTGCTAAAGAATTTACATCACAATATCATAGGAAAAGTTTTCCTATTTTGTATTTGATAGTCACGTGAAGGCGGTCATTTATTTTATTCCAAATTCTTTAGAGAAATATCATTGAAATCTCAGAAGATTTTTTTTCCTTTTTCTGTATAGTGGAGTTTTTTGCAACAGTGGAAATGTATTTTTCTTGTTACTCTCATAGTCATCATCGAGTAGCAAGAGATATTGTAACATTCTGTGTGCAAGTATATTTGTTACTTGCTCATTTTCCACTGTAAAAGTTTGTAATGAAACATGTGTCTATGTAAGTGTCTGAATTTAGGCTTTTATTTGTCAGATTTAATAAGGGTGTGTTTGGTTCCACATAAAACTGTGAAAAAGAATTTTCGGTGAAAAAATAATTTTCGGAGGAAAATAAATTTTACGCTTTCTAGTGTTTTGTTTGTGAGAAAAAAAATAGTTTTTCATTACGGTTGTTTGGTTAAATAAAAAAAAAAAATGTAAATAAAAACTTATTATATATATTTTATCTTATTCTATATATTATGTATTATATAATTTATAATAATTATCATATTACATATATCTAGTATTAGTATTATAATTTATATTTATAAATAAAATATTATTTAAATAAATTATACAATATTATGTTAAATAATATATAATATATATAATACATAAAATAAATTATATATATTTATAAATAAAATATTATATAATATTATATTATTTATTAAAAATAAAATATTATTTTTTATATATATATATATATATATATATATATATATATAATTATATATATTAGTAGAGCTATTATGCTATTGAAAGCATAAAATAGTTAGTGTTTTCGATTTTTTTAGTCTTAGATCAATCCTGTTAATTATTTCTAACCATTGGATTAATATTATTAACCAATGCGAGATCACTCAACCTAGGGGTACCACTCAATCTTAACGGGAAACCGGTATCATCCCAATCGTAGAATTTTTGATCAAGAGGCTAAAAAAAGTCGAAACACCAACTACTTTATCTTTCGATATATAGTAGCTCTACAACTATATATAATATATATATATATATATATATATATATTATATATAGAGGAGAGAGAGCAGAGAGAGAGAGGAGAGAGAGAGCGAGTCCAACTACTATCGCTATTAATTATGATAGGAACACTTGCCTATCAAGTCGCCATTATTGAATGATCGGAACTTCAAATTGATAATTCGGTACCGCTTGAAATTGATCTACACAATTAGAAATGTTTAGAAACCAAATTTTGTAATATTTAAAAATCATTATCAAGTTCATCTTTAGAGTTAAAAAATGAACGGTCATAAATGAATAATCTTCTTAAAATAGAGGTTAGACTTTCTTAATTCATAATCAGAGTTATTAAAGCTTATCTAAATAGTATAAAGAATTTTCTATCAAAAATTTAAGCAATTTGGATTGCTCTACACCGTTAAACAAGCAAACGGCTCATATAGGCCGTCAAAAATTGTCGATTTTACGACACTTTGATCACCATGTAAATAATTTTTAAAATTTATGAAATTTAGTTTCTAGATATTTCAAATACTCTAGATCAACTTCAACGGCTCTGATAATCAATTCGGAATCTCTATCATAAAAAACCATTTGATAGGACAAGTGCTACTATCCTATTAATAGGATAGTAGCCCTAGCCTCTATATATATATATATATATATATATAGCTAGGCTATTATACTATCGGTAGCACGGAGGCCTTTGTGCTACCAAGTTATTTTCAATGATATGGCTTCTAAATCGATGATCGACTCCGTTAGATTTGATCTATACTATTAAAAGTATTTGGAAACTAAATTTTATAATTTTTCGACATTATTTGGCTAGTGATCAAAATGTCTCAAAATTGACAATTTTAATGGTTGATGTGATGCGTTTGTGAATTTAATGGTGTAAACCGATCCAAATCTGATAAAATTTTTATAGAAAAGTATCTCTAATCTTAAATTTAAGTATTTTATTATCATTTTTTATGAGATTTTTATTTTCAACCGTTTATTTTTAGACTATTCCTTTGACATGTAAATGATGTCGAAAAATTATGAAATTTAGTTTTCAAATATTTTTAATAGTATAGATCAAGTCTAACGAAGCCGATCGTCGATTTGGAAGCTGCATAATTGAAAACAACTTGGTAGTACGGAGGTCTCCGTGCTACCGATAATATTCTAGCCTCTATATATATATATATATATATATATATATATATATATATAGAGAGAGAGAGAGAGAGAGAGAGAGAGAGAGAGAGTCCGGCTACTATACTATTG
>NC_033623.1:13638115-13654856 GCF_001540865.1 Ananas comosus | reverse complement strand
ATACTTTTACAAGTATTCTAGCCCTACTCTCTCTCTCTCTCTCTCTCTCTCTATATATATATATATATATATATATATATATATATATATATTGAGCTCCTATATTTTTAAAAGTACCAAGTAATTGGTGCTCGTAGATTTTTGACCATTGGATTAAAGGATGTACGGTTAGGATGATGTAGGACCCCCAGGGTTGAGTGGGTGGTTGGTTGAATAGTAATGATCTAACAGGTGAAAATGATCAAAAAGATAGATATAACGGTAAAAAATTTACAAGCACCAAGTGCTTGGTGCTTAGTGAGGCTACTATGCTTCGGGAAGCACGGAGCATTCCGTGCTTCCAGGTTGTTTTCCATATTGCCACTTTTGAATCGTCGATTGGCTCCGTTAAAGTTGATATAGAGTATTTGAAGTACCTAGAAAATAAATTATGCGATTTTTCAATATTATTTACCTAGTGAACGAAGGGGTTCAAAATCAACGGCTAAAAATAAAAATCTTACAAAACATGATAATATGACATTAAAATTTTAGATCAAAAATATTGATCTTGTTTTATATAGTATAAAGAATTTTTTATCAAAATTTCACGTGATTTAGATATTTTTACACCGTTAAACTTGCAAACGGCTCACTACGGCCATTAAAATTATTGATTTTAAACCCCTTCGATCACTAGGCAAATGATATCGAAAAATTACAAAATTTATTTTCTAGATACTTCAAATATTCTAGATCAACTTTAACGGAGCCGATCGACGATTCAAAAGTCGCAACATCAAAAACGACCTGGAAGCACGGAAGGTTCCGTGCTTCCAGAAACACAGTATGTACATATATGTGTATATATGTACATATATGTATATATACGCGGGATGGAGAGAGGTTCACCCTGGACCTCCGTATATATGCGAGAGGGAGAGAGGTCCATCCCATGCGGTCCACGAGTTGGAGCTGTCCTTGTGGACCGCGTGCTATGTCTCTCTTAACGGCGTGCACAAGGCCGTGGGTTTTCGCTGGAAACTAAAACGAAAGCTTCCGTTGGTTTTCCATTTCATTCGTAAACTTTTTAACCGAGAAAAAAAAAATCGGAATAATTTTACAAGTAATCAAACACGCCCCGAGGGAAACAGCTTCTGACTCTTCAGGCATTGTTTCGACTTGAATTTTGCTGCTCCTCACAGGATGCCATGATCTAGCATTCATGATGAGACATCTCTTGGCAAAGTAGGTCACATGTCCATCAGACCATTACTGTTGGCTAAAGTTTGTTCTTTGGCCCCTCTCTCTCTCTCTCTCTCTCTCTCTCTCTCTCTCTCTCTCTTGGTGAGGTCATGTCTATGTGAATATCTGTGACGTTCTCACCATTTAGGTCTCACTCATGACAAGTTATAGCCAACTGAAGGAGCCACGCTTAGTAATCTCCAAAATTAAAGGTCACTCATTATTGTTGTTGTTGATAGATTAGTGCCATACAAGTGACTTCTCTCCCTTTAAATTTTAGAGTTGATGCTGTACCAAGTGTTATCTCTGCAATTTAAAAACCCAAATTAATACTTGAAGCTGAAAGTAGGTTGAATATGCAGAAAACTTTGGACATATGTCAACTAGTTAGTAGTAATTTTTAAAGTTGGTATTCTATTTGATATATAGCATAGCATGTTTGAATATCTTTTGCCATGCGTTCCAAAGCTTATTCATGAGCGACATTCGCAGGCTATAGCGTCTTCTTGCTGCGGTTCCTCGATTGAGCAAACAAAAATTGTATTGGGAGCTTCTTAATTTGTGGTGAGAGAGTCTGATCTATTCGCTTCCTAATTATGTACATGAATATTAAAGCGGCATGGATGATAGATAGTATCATCTCATCGTCTCGAGGATTCTGTATAATTTTTTGTTTGGATTGAGTTTTCATCGCTTTATTTGCTATCCCACCATACACGGGACCACTATCGACGAATGTTACGCCCGGGTAGGTGATGAGTGCTCTCATTTACTACAATTTGTGTAATTTGGAGGGAATGGATCTCTCTCTCTCTCTCTCTCTCTCTCTCTCTCTCTCTCTCTCTCTCTCTCTCTCTCTCTATATATATATATATATATATATAGAGTTAGACTACTATATTATTACTAATACAAAGTTATTAATACTATTAAATTTTTAGCTCTTGGATGAAGAGGTGTGCGGTTAGGATGATAGAAGTTTTCTAGAGTTGAGTGAGTGATTGGTTAAATAGTATGATCCAACCGATAAAAATAGTCAAAAGGGATAAATCTAATGGCGAAAAATTCGATAATATCAAACGTTTGGTGCTATTAATAATATAATAGCCAAACTCTCTCTCTCTCTCTCTCTCTAGAGAAAGTAGGACTACTATACTCTTATGAATATAGTTCTTCATGCTCATAAGCTGTTTTCGATAATAGAGCTTCCGAATCGTCGATCTGCTCCGTTAAATATGATATAGAGTATTTGAAACTTCTAAAAAATAAATTTTTAAAATTATAATAAAGTTCATCAAGTGAGCATAAAATAAATAGTCAAAATCGAATGACGTCCTAAAAATAAATAATTGGATCCTTTAATTTAAGATCGGAGTTATTGATCTTTATCTAGTTAGTGAATAAAATTTTTTATTAAATATTCAAACGATTTCGGTTCTTTTACGGCATGAAAGTAGCAAGTATTTCATACCGACTGTTAAAAATTATTAATTTTGAGATCTTTTGATTGTAAAGTAAATAATGTCAAAAAATTATAAAATTTGATTTCTTGATATTTTAAATGTTCTAAATAATGTTTAACGGTATGGATCGTCGATTCGAAAGCTTTATCATAAAAAACGACTTATAAGTACGAATACGATCATACTCATAAGAGTATGGTTATATATAGAGTCCGGCTAGGATATTATCAATTGCACCAAATGTTTGATGCTACCGAATTTTCTCCCGTTAGATTTATTCTTTTCATTAGTTATAACCGTTAGATCATACTATTTAACCAACCACCCACTTAACACTAGAGGATCACTATCACTCTAACCATACATTTTTTTATCTAAGGGTCGAAAACTTAATAGCACCAATGACTTGGTGATATTAATTAATAGTATTCCAGCCAAATTCGTATATATATATAGAGTTGAGCTAGAATACTATCGGTAGCAAACGGGCTCCGTTGTCATACATTTATTTTCGATGAGGAGCCTCCAAATCGACGATCGACACCGTTGAATATGTTCTATACCACTTGAAATATTTACAAATTAAATTTCAAATCTTTTCGATATTATTGACTTAATGCTCAAAGGGTTTCAAAATTTATAATTTTAATGGTTGATATGAGGCGTTTTCTCGTTTAACAATATAAAGATATTCAAATCAATTAAATTTTGGTTAGAAAATTTTTTAAACTATTTAAAACAAAATATAAACTATTTAAAAATTTTTATTATCATTTTTTAAAGAATATTTATTGTTCATTTTGTGTCCACTTGATGAAGAAGAGAACAATATTGAAAAAGTATAGAATTTGATATCTAGATGCTTCAAGTTGTATAAATCATGTTTAACGGTGCCAATCGTCGATTAGGAGGTTCCGTTATCGAAAACAAATGAATGACAATGAAATCTATTAATTATTGATAGCATTTCGGCTCAACTTGTGTATGTATATATATATATATATATAGTGAGGCTACTATGCTATCGGAAGCAAGGAACCTTTCGTGCTTCCAGCTCGTTTTCGATGTTGCGATTTTCGAATCGTCGATCGGCTCCATTAAACTTGATCTAGAGTATTTGAAGTACCTAGAAAATAAATTTTATGATTTTACGATATCATTTGCCTAGTGAACGAAGGGGCTCAAAATCAACGGCTGAAAATAAACATCTTACAAAATGTAATAATATGACATTAAAAATTTAAATCAAAGACATTGATCTTGTTTTATATAGTATAAAGAATTTTCTATCAAAATTTTACGTGATTTGGATATTTCTACACCATTAAACTTGCAAACGGCTCACTACGGCCATTGAAATTTGTTGATTTTGAGCCCATTCGATCACTAGGCAAATGATATCGAAAAATAATAAAATTTATTTTCTAGGTACTCCAAATACTCTAGATCAAGTTTAACGGAGCCGATCGACGATTCGAAAGTCGCAACATCGAAAACGAGCTGGAAGCACGGAAGGCTCCGTGCTTCCGATAGCAGAGTAGCCTCACTATATATATATATATATATATATATATATATATATATATATATATATATATATATATATATATAAAAGCAAAATTGAGTTAGAATATATTTAGAAGCACCAAGCCCTTGGTACTTCTAGGTTTCTAGTCTTTAAATCTACTCCTTAATTACTAATATCTTTTGAATCAAACACTATTCTACTTACCACGATCTACCACCATCGTTTCAACCCTACATCTCTTCATCCAACGGTTAAAAATTCAAAAGTACCATTCTCTTGATATTTTTGAGAGTATTCTAGTTCAACTCTATAAAAGCATAAATAAACATGATATGCGTATTTACTCGTACGGGCGTACGTACATCCTAGGCATAGAAAAGCGTAGCAATTAAATGATGCTGCGCGTAGGGGAATACAAAAAGTTGCAAGGAAAAGTTGTTAGTTGAAACGTCGTGTTGGTGAATGATTTAAGTGTGCGATTTGGTATGCAGGTACATGCCACCGTGTCAGGTCCAGCTCCCTGGTACATGCTCCTGGGACAAATTAAAGAACAGCTCGCGTATTATTCAAACAGCCTCTCTCTCTCTCTCTCTCTCTCTCTCTCTCTCTCTCTCTCTCTCTCTCGCTCACACACACACAGACACACACACACACTGTACATATATATGTATAAATATATATAAATATAAAAGTGGGAATCTTTCTATTGTAGTGTAGCAGAGGCTGAGAGTGTGTAAGAATGCTCGTGAACCCCCTCAGTTTTGTCTCTACGCTTCTTCCATCTTCGACGACTCCATTTGACTCGCTCAGCGAAGCAGAGAGGATGAGGGGGGACTATCACTTGTGCTGCTCACTATCTATAGTAATCCTTAGTACCTCCCTCAATCATGCACACGGAGCCCACAACGTTGCCTCGTGATGATGAAGCTTGATGCCCACATGCTGATCGCTCACGTCCCCATCATCATGTGCAAGGATGGTTGGTAATACTTGACCCAATAGTACCATCCGAATACGATCGATCGAATCGTATTGAGACAAACCTAAATTCATCCATCACACAACAAATCCTTCCAAAATACGTGATTATTCTTCTAACCATTCGAATGGTATATATGTTGTAAATATCTACTAGAGAAGAAGATTCTTTAATTGACCCCCGGATTAATCTGATCGATCGATCGAGCGGTACGTTAAACATAAAATGGTACGTTGTATGATTATTTATTATTGCCCCTGAAAAAAGTTTAATCCTATATATATAGAGCAGAAGAACATTTAAAAGAGAAAAACGTTTACAAACGCTAACGGAGCTAAATAGGAATTAGTTATTTATTTACAGTATAAAACAATGATTTTATTATTTATATGGCGCTTCGGACATCAACATGGGCATGCACGTGTGGCCCAGATGGGCTGTAGGGATTGTTCTTTTTTTACTATATATATATATATTTTGGTTATTGTTTTATTCAGAAGATAATACTGTTTTAAGTGCAGTTGTAACATGTATATTGATAAAGATTCACGACTGTTTGAATGTGTATTATTTGGTAGTGTTCTTTGGACGTTATCTAATTGAGAACTTCTTTTTTTTTTTTTTTTGTTTATTCACAACGGAATGTTTAACCTTGCAGTAGAAGTACTAACTCCAGGGTACGAGAGTGGCAACTTAATCCAAGATCAGTATTATACCTTCAGAACACCGTCGAAACTCGAAACAAATTGTCCACATATGCATTCTAAGATTCACCCAATTCTCATTGAGGTTTACGAATTGACGTACACTAGATAGGAACAGCTAAGCGCTTTTCAACGGTAGGTTTACGAGCCATCAACTAAGATTAGCATAGTTCTACATATTAATCACTATCATTGTTCATTATATTCACAAGAAACTGCGCGAATAACCGATCGTCCCTAGCACGAGTGGCAAAGGATTTAATTAATGGTTGGTATCCGAGATCCCAAGTTCGAATCTTAGTTAATTCGCATTTCCAGCTAAATTTATTTTTACAAGAAATAAACGAAACGGATAACATATTATTTTTCTCTTAAAAAAAAAGAAAAAAAAGAAACTACGTGAATAAATTAATCAAAATTTTCTATATAACGGTGTGGGAGATTAGGAACGGAGCGATTTTTTCAAAGGACCAGGCGGACCCTCTCCGTGGGACCCATAAGATCAAATACTTGATGGCTCAGTGGAAAATTCTGACCGGTAGGTAGACAGGTAGGTAGATAGGCCTTGTTGACAGCATAGCGGTATTATCTGTACCTGTAAACACCATCTGTCTTTTCTTTGTTTCCGTCTCCTTTGAGGCCTTGATGCCTCACCCATGTAGCTTAATTCACCTTCTGAATGAATGAAGCGGGTAGCACGCTACCTTTTTCTCAAAAAAAAAAATTTTCTATATAACAATCTATAAAAATAATATTATGAAAATCTCGTAGCAATACTCCTCTCCCTCTCTATCTATCTAAGATTGGCCTAAATGGATGGCTCAGTGGTCAAAATAGAGTCCTTTTTTGTTAATTTCATGTAGGTCCCATGGTGCATTCACGTGTGCGGCTAAGAACAGTATAGTACATGACATAATATTTCCACTTGTAATAATAAACCATTAACCTACTACTCACTACTACACGTCTAGTGTTAGTGTTTCGTGAACACATGGACATTGATAAAAATATCCACAGTTGGGTTAGGTGACTTGTTGCTCCTTCCTACTCACCCACATTCCCTTCTAATTTAATACTAATAAAACCCCCCAAAAAGCTTAACGGAAATTTCGGTAGGTCTAAAGCGTGTCAAAGTAGTACTATAAATAAATTAATCAACACAATTCTTTTTTCTTTTTAAGTAAAAATGTATGGAGACCCCTCGAATTCTATTTTTCGATAATACAACTTCTTCTAGTAACCGAATAATAATTAAT
The DNA here is from genome assembly GCF_001540865.1 of Ananas comosus. Lineage (NCBI taxonomy): Eukaryota > Viridiplantae > Streptophyta > Magnoliopsida > Poales > Bromeliaceae > Ananas > Ananas comosus. Next base: position 13,647,702 of record NC_033623.1, on the reverse strand, counting down.
GGCTTATAATAGCCTCTGAATTTGATAAATAAAAAATTAAAATTGGAGAAAATTTCAATCAAATAAATAAATAAATAAATAAAAATTGAAGGGTCACATGTAAGATTGTATATAGTTGAGGGGGCCTTCGTAAATTTTCACTTTTTTTTTTCTGAAATTTTATTAGAGTACAAATAATAAGGAAAAACTTCATATACCATCTTGTAGTTTCACACTTTCTTACTTTAGTACCCGTGGTTTAACGTGTATCAATTTAGTGTTCTGTGATTTTATTTATATTTTGTTATTATTATTTTTACTAATTTTTTTGTTGAATCGGTGACAAAGTTAGAACCAAAGGGTACTAAAATGAAAATTCGATAAATTTAGGTGGAGTAAAAAATTTGTTTATATAATTTAACGAAGTTCAACTAAGAAGCTGGCAAAAAGATAAAAATGAAACCACAGTCTATTAACTTGATATACTTTAAACCACGGGGTACTAAAGTGAAAAAGTGCGGAATCATAGGGGGATATATGAAGTTTTCCCTAATAATAATGTTACACCCTCGGGGGATCTTTTTGTTATTTATTATTCGTTTTGGATCCTTGTGAACTGAAAGGAGGGGTTGGTTTGTCTTTTGCGGCGTCGGGATTACCGCTGGAGCCGGCAGGAATCGGCCGACCGCTGCGGGGCCCACCGTGTCCCCCGGGCTGGATCTCCTGCCACGTCAGAGCCGTGCGGGCTGACGAGGGCGGGAATCTAGAGGAGCCGCAAGCCTCCAGGAGCTACGCGACACAGCTGTACACAGTACAGCCCCCTCTCCCAATTTCTATTTTACTCCTTTTACTGTTAAATAAATATTTGTTCAATATTCAATATTTAAATATTATTTCCACAAATTTTTAATTCTTTTTTAAAAAATAAACGTGTACTTCGAATTATTGATATGATATTTTAGGTTGCGTTTGGTTCGGAAATAAGGGAGGGAATAAATCCTTGTTCTCCCTTTATTTCCAAACGTCGTGTTTGGTTTTCGAGAACAGTAATTTTTGAATTTTTGGAATAAACTCGTATGAGGCTGATGTAACTGTTGTTCCATATTTTTTCTAGAACAAGCTTGTTCTCGGGTGAAAACAAGCTTAATTAAAATCTAAATTTAATTTTAATGACAGTAAATCATTAATTAATCTAATAAATATATTTAAATTATAATTTATTGCTTAAATAATAAAATAAATAATTAATTTATTATTTATAATTAATTATTAATTATTATTAATAATAATTATACTTAATAATTAGATAATCAATATTATTATTAATTTATTATTTATAATTAATTTTTAATAATTAATAACAATAATAATAATTAATAATTAGATAATCGATATTATTATTAATTAATAATTATTAATAATTATTACTGATAATTAGATAATCTATATTATTATTTTATTATTTATAATTAATTATTAATAATTAATAATATAATTTATTTATTATTTATTTTAAGTAATATTTTGATGTTAATTAATTAGATAATATGATTTTAATTTCAAATTATAACTCTTATTCCTCTTGTTCTAATCTAACAATCCAAACATCTTTTATCTTATTTCTTGGAATAACTTAATTTTCATCCAAATGTAAAAATTAGTCTAGTTCCAGCTTATTCCTTAACTTGTATCTATCCCTATAATAAACAGTTCTTATTTATATCCGAACCAAACGCAATGTTAGAGTATGGAGGTTTTGAGCACATCACAAAAGTTTTTATGTCCAAATATGAAAAATCTGAATGCGAGAAAATATGATGAATTGTAGACATTAAAAAATATCATCTCTAATAGTCTAAGGATCTTGTTTCATAGCATTAATCTTTTTACATTCTGGTGTTTTAATACTAAAAATACAAAAAGATTGTATAAACTCCTTGATGGATGAAGCGCGCGCGGGATTTACCAATCATTTCTCTTTAAACATAATTCGTTATGAATTTCATATAAATTTATTTTTAAAATTTTGCATAGATTGATTGAACTAATTTTTCTTATTTATGAGTTGAATCCGGTCAGATTTGATGAATTTAATATGAAGACAGTTGAATTTGTTAATATTGCTTCTTAAATTACACCACATTTCATTTTAATTTCTCAAATTGCAATTGTTATAATTAATCTTTATTTTTTATATTTATATTTATTATAGCTTTTATTGTACTGTAAAAATTTTGTATTTTGTTAAATCCAACGACGAAATGGACGCGTCTAAGTGGAAGAGTACAACAATCATTCCTTAACAGTAATAGAAGATTATCGATTAACTGTTTTTCGATTGTTTCATTTTGTCAAATTAGATTACATTACATCATGAACAGTGAGACTAGCTAGCGTGTAGTCAAAGATTATACCTAAATAGTTAGATATAGAGTACACTAAATTCATTTAACCACACAATTATTCTTATTATATAATAATTGAGGACACGTTATGCAATTTACCTTTTGAAATTATAACTATAATGGTATAGTTTAATCTAGAATTTTTGGAACCACATTCATTTTGTTTCTGAATCCAATGACTGAACCTGCATTTATATCCATCTGATCGGATCCGGATCCAAAGCGTATCACGTGTATATTTTGAGCATACAAATCACATCGGACATAAAAACTAGAATTATTTTGATCTGATTGAAATTTAAAATGATCTTTTAAGATACCCATCCGATTAATTGAGTAGGATAAGAATTAAATGACATACCAATAAACCATTGGGATCACCTTGATAAAGCACGAGGCGGGGTTTAATTGAAACCTTGAGTTCAAGTCCCAGCAAAGGAGGAGGAAACCGCGGTTGAGATGTAAAGGGCAATGGAACTCCTATTTTCAAAAGAAAAGGAAGTGTCTCCTCTAATTTGTAGCTAAATAATTTGTTGTGTTTAATTTTAGAAAATAATTAAGGAAGTGTCAACACGTTTGTGTTAACAATTATTAATTAGCACCAACCGTTTCTAGAGCAAGTGGCAAAGGACTTGGTGGTTGGTATTCAAGACCCGAGTTCGAATCCTAGTTGATTCACATTTTCAGCTAAGTTTATTTCTAAATGAAATAAACAAAACGGATAGTGTGCTACCTATCTCTCAAAAAAAAAAAAAAATTATTAATTAGCTAGTTTAATGATGGATATTCGGAGTATCAGTTCATTACTTCGGAGGTTCGAACTCTCGCTTTCCCGTTTATCACTGGCATCTTCGAGCCCCGGACATCATGGTTAGATTCAGATCATGCAGTTTACACTACAAGAAAATTTTAATATAAAGATATTTTTTAGACGATGCTCGAAGGAAGTGTCCCCAAGCACCATTAGAATACAGTAAATACCGACGCTTCAAAAAGCGTCATCCAAACTAATTTATTAAATGATAAACTTTACTATTATTTTTAATTTTTCAATACTTTAAAATATCAAAATTTCAAAAAAAAAATCCTAAAAAATTTTGACGCTTTAAAACATGAGAATATGTTTTATCGAGGCTTTGCATAAGCGTTGGTATATACATAATGACTCTTTATTTGCCGACGCTTTCAAATGTGACGCTATACCATATTAGGATGCTTTCAAGAATCATTAAATATATATTAAAAAAATTTTAAATGTTAATTTTCTTAAAGTGCCAGTAAGCATCTAATTAGATATTATCGGCCAACTATTTTTGTGGTAAAGCTTTTTGACGCAATATGGTGCGTGCACTTTTCTCGCGTCAAATTTATAAGAGCAATGCTACTAATACACTCCAAAAGAATATGTAGATCTTACATTTCCTTCGTTCAATGGCTAAAAGTTGGCTCTTGTCTTATCAATTTTTTTTAATAAATACTAAAAATTTACGGGATTTTGTAGACTTTTGAAGGTGGTGTGTAAATAATACACCTTCTTTTGAAATAAACAAGTAACATTTTCTAATATGTAAGAGCAATGCTATTGGTGCACCTTATAAAAGGATAAGCATTAATATTTTAAATAGCTCTGAGTTGTGATTAATAATTCCGCATTAATATGCATAGTCTCAATAATTTGTGGTCCACTCAATACAAATATTACGTTTAATTCGTATTTCTTTATTCGCTTTCGAAATTACAGTAAAACTAAATGCCTATAAAATGATGTTACTTAAAAGGTCAATCTGATAATTACTTAGAAACCGTTCGTGTTTTTTTTTTTTTTTTTCGTGTGACAAAGAGAGCACACAAAGACAATAGGAAAATAATTAGTCGATAATATATATCCACATGATGGACCTAATTAAAACCTAAACTATGACCTCCCAATGAAAGGAACTTAGCAAGATGTGGTCAATTATGTGACGTTGTAAAGTTTCATAGAACAGTTACATTAAAACCTTTCATCGTTCAAGGGCAAGAGACCAAGACCCATAAATTCGGCCACGATTAAGTCCAAGGACATAGTAAAGCGACACATACACTTTCTTATTAATTGTTAAGTGACACATGCACTTAAAAAATAATTATACATAACAGTAACCACTGATTTTATAAAGTTTGTTCATTGACCCCCATCTCATCCACCGCCTCCTCTATACTTAATTCCGAAATCAGAATTTATTTTATATTAGATTTTTGGGCGCCTAACTCTCCTTTTATTTTTTTTCCCCCTCTTTTTTATTTTGTTTCAATTACTTATATACTTTTAAAAAAATTTTAACTTTCTTAAGGGCTAATATTAAAAATATATTTTTTTAATATTGTAAGTTATTATGTCAAATGGAACAATCGTTATTTTCATGAAATTACTATTTTGTCTTTTTAAATATGTCTTTTTACCGTCAGCAAATTTTTCTTATTTCTTCTTAAGTTATGGACAAAATAAGTATTTTGACTTTTTACTTTTTCAAATATATTCTGTTACTATCACTATTTTTTTTTATTTGCCCTTAAGTTAAATACAAAAGAGATATTTTGATTTTTTTTTAACTCTGATAAAAATTTAATCTGGGCTTAAACTAAGATGACTTATTAATGGGTACTAATAGCGGAGTTATGTTTTAATAACGGAGAAATATATATATGAGGGATATATTTGAAATAAAAAAATAGAGATATATAAGGTATTTGAAATTTTTTGAGGATTATATATTAGATATTATTCCTTTTATTTTTTTCCCTATTGGGAATCTATTTTATGAAATTATTTGTGGGTAATTTATGTAAGTAGGGGATTTGTTGAAGAGGTGCATTCGAGTTCGTATGCTAATTTTCGCCAAAAATTCGGGAGCAAGTAGAAAACAACATTTTTTTAGCACGGTCCCCGATGAACGGTACCATAAAATAAATTAAATTTGACCTGGTTCTTATTTTGAACTTATTAGTGGTATGACCCTTGTCTCTTTTTTTTTTTGTACTTTTCCTTTTTTTCCTAATTTTATATAGTTATTTCAAAAATACTATAAGGCTAATCATATATATTTTTAAAGTTCAGATGACTATTAAAAAATATACAATAATTCTCTACACATATTCGACACGGATCAATTATTAGTATTCAAACTCGAAAGGCGCTTGCATGCATGATTTTACTTTATCTGTAGAAACAAAATTTGCTTGATTGGTGTTGAGAATTTTCCTAATTAATCATTCACTCACCACTCTTTAAGACCACTTCTCCATTTTTTGTCATTAGTTTTGATGCAAACATTGAACGAAAATAAAGAGAAAAAGGTACTTCTATCATGTCATTGGATTCTGGGGTAACAATCGATGCACTTATATGATCGAGTACGTTAATACTAATAATTCTAACTATAATGCATGTTCAGGCGCACATGTTTTGATGCAAATGGATGGGGTCCGTCACAGGAAGAACACTGGAGCTCTCCATAATTTTGATGATCAAATTAGTTATCGCATCATCTTTTTTTTCGAGTTCTATTATAGATGCTTTTTTGAGATGTATTATCACAAGTCCAAATACTATATGAACAATTAATAGTCCTAAAAACCAGAACTCTTGCGAAGATACCAAAACATGCATGTTTGAAATAGAATTGTCTATATAAAGATCGCACCCATCGCTCGAATATGTTGAGCTATATATATATATATATATATATATATATATATATATATTTGTAGTCAAAACATGTTCGACTTATGTATTTGCAGTTTCGTATAAATTGTATCAAAATCATTCCATTTCCCTAAGTTACGATCATGTAGAGCCTACTGAATTATTGCCCACAAAAGCTCCTAGGATTCACAAATAGCATATACACAGATTTTTTTTTAATCCAGCGTACCGATATTGTGAGTATGATCAATTGGTAATTAACAGGGAGATAATAATTTACTTGATGCGCCTACTGTTGAGTTAATTAAAGTACTGTAACTATTTAATTAAGGAGTGCACTTCAACAATAGAATTAATGATGCCATATATATAGACCTCGCCAAATTACTCAATATGTCATAAAATCCTCAGCATATATACGTGACAGTATAAGTTTGGCCAGTATATATCATGATAGAATAATAACTTATTCTCTTATGTGAATTAAGGATATTTTCCTCGCACGATTCGTGACGTCCACCTAACATTTTTACCTGTGTAAAGGACGAGTTTCAGAAGCTTTTAGAAAGGGAACAAAAGGTCCTATTCCCATAATATTCCGTATGCAGGTTTTTCGTCCATATTAACCTGGAAAACGGGGAGAATAACTCCGGAATAAGAAGCCATGAGGTTGACATATGAGAAAGGGAAAAGGGACCATACAACTTGGGGCATGGAAGCGTACAACAAGTCTCTTTCCATCGTGAGTTGTAAAATGTCGCACAGGTAACTACTTAATATTCGAGTAATATTATTGGAGCCCGAACCTCTCGAGTCGAACTGATACTAGAGCATTTGACGCAGGCCTAAACCGTGTTTGAGATGAAAGAAGCATAAGAACGGACTAGAAAGATAAAAGAATCTCTTCTAAAACGAAGACGGGTTATTATTTCTCCAAAATTAATTGTCTTTCTAAAATCCTACTTAATTAGCTTTTATATACAGTCGACCTGAATTAAACTCTCAAGTTGAATTGATAGTAGAGCATTTGACGCAGGCCTAAACTACGTTTGAGATGAAAGAAGCAGAAGGGTAGATAAGAAAGATATATAGAAGAATCTCTTCTTAAACGAAGACGATCATTATTTCTCCAAAATTGTCTCTACAAATTAAACCCTAATTAGTCTTTATATAGAGACGCTCATCTAAACACAAAATACGAAATTAACCCGAGTCTAACCCTAAACAATCATAAATAATACAAAACTCTGGTCTAACTTGAAATAATAAAAGAAACAAAATAATATTCTCAAAATTAACTGAGGAAAAACCTAAAACTGCGAATTTGGAGGCCTAAAACAATTGTTTTCGAATTAGGGTTTTACGCCTGAAAGGGACATCCGAGGGTGAAGTTACACCGTTTAAAAACTCAGGTCGGAAGCATATCAGCCAGATCTAAATTGGCTTTATTTCGACCAGATTTTGCCCGATTTCATTTTTCCATGTATCCTAACGCCGTCCGGATCAACATTTTATTTGATTCTACGTGTCGTGAGATAATCTAACATTATTGGAAACTAAATTTCTTATGTTTCGAATGTTTTTATTTACCTCCAAGTTAAATAAATAGAAAAGTTTGATTGGTGTAAATCAAATGAAAACTGGCACAGTATATATATATATTAAAACTAGAGTTATTATTCGTTACTGCATGAATATTGTGATTCATTGGATAATTTAATGTTGTTGGAGACTAAATTTCTCATATTTCGAATGCTTTCGTTTTCTTCTAAATCAAATAAATAGAAAAGTCGATCGGATGGTGTAAACCGAATAAAAAACTTGCACATATATAGTAAAATCAGAGTTAGTATTCTCTATTGCATGAATAATATGATTCAAATATAATTAATATTTTGCTACCTAGTGACTAGCTAGTGACTGTTATTCAGTTTTCTGTAAGAATCTACTATATCGAAACATCATGAAAAAGGAATTGACCCTCCACTTTGGTAGTTAGCAAAGTAAAATGAGATTATATCACCTAGAGGTGTTCTTCTATTTTTCTTTTTTCATACGCTTACGTGTTACTTTTTTTCTTTTATTTTTCACTTTTACAGAGATCCTTATTTACAGAAAAAAAATAATTGTTAAAAAAAATAAATCACATGTTAATAAAGTGAAATCTAGCAGCTTATGCTGACTATAAGGGGTGCCTCCAATGTATCGAACTCATGGCGTATTTGGTTTGCCTTTTTTTTACTCTGGAATCGGAGTCGGAATGGACGAATCCGTTTGTCTGTAATTAGTATGCGAGATTTTCATTCCGATTCGAATTTTCGGATGAATGGAAATTTTCTCAATTACCCTTTTTTCCAATCATGCCTAGGAGGCCGAATTGAAAATTGAATCCAGGCGGCGGGAATGGATTTGTTCGGATTAAATTTAATATTTATAAGCTTATTTTTTAATTAAAATATAAGTTTAAGTATGTGAAAATTACCATTGCAAGTTTTTTTTTTTTTTTTTCCGACCTAGGTAGTACATCAAATGCATAAAACAGCTGGAGCAAATTAATAAAGTAATCTGGTGCAGATGCCTTTGTTTGTCAAAAACCGGCCAAAAAAAGTGTGTGCCTTTGTTTGTCAAAAACCGGCCAAAAAAAGTGTGTGTGTGTGTGTGTGTGTGTGTGTGTGTGTGTGTGTACGCCCTGGATTAAAGATTAATAATCAATTAGAAGGGCAACTTGAATTTCTTGGATGACACATATTCTCAGAATCTCCATGACGCAACTTACTACCTAGCTAGCTCCCATACAAATTAAGGTACACTCTTAATCAGTGGCTTAATTCTACTTTCGTGACGGAACAGTATATGCATGAATTTAATTATTGTACTTTATATATATATATATATATATATATATATATAGTCCGGTTACTATACTCTTATGAGTACGATTGTCTTCGTACTCATAAGTTCTTTTCGATGATAGAGCTTCCGAATCGACGATACATACCGTTAAACATTATATAGAGCATTTAAAATATTTAGAAATTACGAAATTTATTTTCTAAAAATTTCAAATACTCGCTTGATGAATTTTATAATGATTTCTCGGCATTGGTCAACAACTGTTCATTTTATACTTGCTTGATGAACTTTATAATGATCTTCAAAAATTACGAAATTTATTTTCTAAAAATTTCAAATACTCGCTTGATGAATTTTATAATGATTTCTCGGCATTGGTCCCAACTGTTCATTTTATACTCGCTTGATGAACTTTATAATGATCTTCAAAAATTACGAAATTTATTTTCTAAAAATTTCAAATAGTACTCTAGATCATGTTTAACAGTGTGGATCGTCTATTCGAAATTCCTAACATCAAAAACAACTTATGAGTACGAAGGGCTCTATACTTATAAGAGTATAGTAGCCCTGCTCTATATATATATATATAGAGTGCGGCTAGGATGCTTATAGAAGCACGGAGGGCTCCGTGCTTCCACTTTGTTTTCGATGTTCGGACTTTC